>NW_017731798.1:140686-174122 GCF_001890085.2 Hipposideros armiger
GTATATATAATTATAGTTAATATACAGTATTATTCAACATCAGCTTCAGAAATACAGTGCAGTGGTCAGGCCTCTACACCATCTATGAAGTGGTCTCCCTAACAAGACATGTGTCCATCTGGCCCCCTAAGAAATATTTACAACATTATTTACTATATTCCCCAGAATGTCTTTTTCTATCCCTGAGGCTATATTGTAGTTACCAATTTGCATTGTCTCATCCCTTCCCCTTCTCCTTCATCCCCACCCACTCCCAACTAGCAACCCTCAGTTTTTCCTCTGTGTCTCTGAAACCATTTCTGTTTACACTACTCATTTATTCAGCTCTTTAGTTTCCACATAGAAGTGAGATCATATGGTATTTGTCTTTCTCTGACAGACTTATTTCACTTAGCATAATGTTCTCTAAGTCCATCCATATCATTGCAAATAGAACGATTTCCTTCTTCTTTATAGCTGAGTAATACTCCATTGTGTAAATGTACCATAGTTTCTTTTTTCTTTTTAAAGATTTTATTGGGGAATTGGGGGAGGGGAACAACGTTGGGAAATCCGGGAAGGGGAACAGACAAATTGCTGTCCTTTTGTTTTTCAGTCTAGTTGTGGAGGACGTCACTTCCCTGGCCCATGTTGGTATTATTGTGCTCTTCCCAGGTGAGGCAGATCGGTTGCCAGCCACTGGACGGCTGCTCATGGCAGCTCTTGGCAGCTCACGCCAGCTGCTCACGGTAGCTTACGGCAGCCCACTGCAGCCCCACTGCAGACTATGCCATCTCTGGCGACTCATAGCAGCCCAGCTCGAAGTCGAGCTGTTGTTCACCATCTTAGCTGCAGAGGGCGCAGCATCACTGGCCCTAATGTGGGATCCAAACTGGGGCCCTGCTGCACAGGGCTGCTGTCCCAAACCAACTCTTAACCAATGTGCCACTCGGCCAGCCCTGTACCATAGTTTCTTAATCCAGTCACCCACCGATGGGCATTTTGGTTGTTCCCAAGTCTTGGCTATTGTGAATAGCACACAGCATAGAATTTTAAACCAATGAATTGCAGTGAATTGTAGAGAGGTGAAGTGAATTTTAGAGCTCCTGTTAGGCAGTTTGGATCATCAGTGTCTTCTTTTTGTTTCCTTGTGTCTCTGAAGTAGAAGAAACTTAGTCGTAAACTTAAAAAGGGAAGCCCCTCATACACCTTAGAGCTATATTTAGGAGGAGTAAAACATTAGAAGTCTATTGTTTTCATTGCTATATTACAGTAATAAGTTTTTCAGGGTTAAAAGGAAATTTCTAAGCAGAACCAGCTCCATTCATATAGAAATTTATCTAATCATTGTGATTTGAGACAACTTCTGGACAGAATGTTCTTTTCAAAACACAACCTATCATTCCACAAGCGACCCATACTTCTGGAACTTAAAGGTTTCTGTCCTCAAGAACTTCTTATTTTAATGTAAATTTTAGCCAACTGACACTTTAGGTTCACTAAATTCTTTTCACAATTAGTTGGCAGCATGATGTGAATAAGATTGATGGAAATGAAGCTCAGAATAATTTTTTAGTTATGGGGGAATAAGGGGAGATCTTTGGGAGATGAAAGAATTTTGAGGTGGCTAATATAGTCTGAACATAGAGGCCATCCAATGGTCAAATAGAAAAGTCAAAATGTTTTAGTAAGAAAGATGATTCATTAGGGAAAACTCAGTAAATATCTTTAAAATACATAGATAATTTTAGCCTAGTGGAAAGTCTTTTTAAATCCAAAATCACATTTCTTATTGACAAAGCCAGAAAAAGATTTAGACTACCTGTGCTGACACAGCAGATTAGATGGCATTTGGTAATCAATCATGTCCATGATGAGTGATAGTAGTTGGCATAGTTAGTGAGTTAAACCCTTGCTTTTTGAAGTCAGACCATCTGAATTTCAATTTTGCTCTACAACTAGCAAGCTAGGTGGCCTTGGTAAAGTTATGTAATCTCCTTAATTATCAATCTAAACTTGAGATGCTGCCAGGGAGTCAGAAAGAAAATAAACTCATAATAATAAATATAATGACAGCTTTGATGGAAGTAGAAGTGGTAGCAAGGAAAAAGAAGCGACTTAGTTTTCCTAGGGGAGTTAGAGAAGGGATCTCAAAAAAGGTAAAATGAGCTAAGATCTAAATCATGTGTAGAAATTTGCCTAGTGAATAAATTTGAGCTGTGATTTTGGGCAATGAAAACACAATGCAAAGGCAAGAAGGCATGAGTGAACATGGAGCCATCGATGAATTTAGTATGACTAAAGTTGAAAAGGCAAGCAAGCCATAATAGCAACAAAGAGGTAATTGGCAACCACAAATTATTCAGAGCAGGGGAGTAACACTTTAGATTTTCTTGTTGGAAACATCACTCTGGTCACACTCAAAATTATGTTATAAAATTCCAACTAAGCATTGATGAGAACGTGAATTAAGGCAGAGGGTAGAAAACAACAGACAAATATAGAAAATATTCAGGAAGTGGAATCAGCAAGACCCAAAAATCAATTGGATGGAGGAGAGGAAGAAGAAAGCATCGTAGAATGACTTCTAAATTTCTGCTTAAGCATCTCGGTGGGTAGAGTTGCCCATCATTAAAGTAACGACCAAAGATTTGATGCCGGAGGTAAAGAACAGACCTCAAAGATCAATAAGGGAACAGGACTGATGTAGGCTTCCCTTCATAAGACCATGAGCACTTATAGCAAGCATTTCTGTGACAACACACTGAAGGAAGCAAACCTCTAATAATGAAAAATGAGTATTTAACAAGTAGCAACACTAAGAGTTAGTATCATACAAATAAAACTGTACTGAAATGCAGACTTTGAGCAGTCATAGAACAAAAGTCTCGCAATTTCTATAATTGAAGCCATGAACACATATGAAGCCATTAACCCGAGACACTAAAGATATAAGGCAAAAAAGAGGATATGACCACCATGATGACAGAAGTCTTGCTCTCAGCTTCATCAGGTTAAAAGTTTCAATTCATTGGTGTAGAGTGACTAAAAACTGAGAGCAGCACAATTCTTAGTGCTATTTTGTAGTATGTTATTTATAACCTAACTCAGTTAATTGATCAATAATGTCAACAAAGCTATCATTCAATAGTATAGGTTAAATTATTGTCAAAAATTTTTTTGTAAAGGGAAAACTATATTAAACAACATTTTGGACTTATTGAAGACAGTTATGTGGCTGAAAAATCAACTGATGAATTTTCCCTGCCTGGAAAGACCAGGCCACTAATTTCTCCGAACAATTTTAAAAGCCATTCTCAATAAGGACATTTCTTCCTTTGTAAGCTGAAGTGGAGGTGGAAATTTCCCAAAGATGTTTTTTGATACCAATACCTTACCTAGAACTGGCTCTGTTCTTTGAACATAAGGCTAGGATGTTTTTCTACAAGTCGTTGGGCAACTCTTAATAGAAATCCAGTATTAGCGTGATAAGTCTTGCAGTGACTAGAATCATTAAAACAACAACAACAACAACAAAAAGAAAAAGAAAAAAAAGAAAAAAAAACCTGGAGAATGATCAAATGGAAAGCAAAGCTTGACAGGACAAATCATTCAGTTACTTCTACTGAGTTGCATAAGTTCCTTACATATTTTGGATGTTAACCCTTCAGCAGATAGATGATTTGCAAATATTTTCTTTCCAGAGGTTGTCTTTTCAGTTTGCTGATTGTTTCTTTTGCTTATACACAAACTTTTTAGATTGGTGTAGTTCCATTTATAGTTTTTGCTTTGTTGCTTCTACTTTTGGGTCATATCCAAAAAAATATTGCCAAGACTCATGTCAAAGAGCATTTTTCCCAGGTTTTCTTCCAGAGTTTTAGGCCTTTGGGCCTTATGAATAAGTCTTTAATCAATTTCAAATTAGCTTGTGTGACTGGTGTAAAATAGGAGGCAAATTTCATTCTTATACATGTGATTATCTAGTTACCCCAATACTGAAGAGATTGTCCTTTTCTCATTGAGTATTCTTGGCTCCTGCATCAAATATTAATTGACTGTATATGCAAGGGTTTATTTCTGGGCTCTTGATTTTGTTCCATTGGCCTATATGTATATTTTTATGCCAGTATCACCCTGTTTGATTTCTTCAACTTTCTAACATAGTTTTAAATCAGGATGTGTGATGCCTCAGCTGTATACTTCTTTCTCAGGATTGCTTCAATTACTCAAGGCCTTTTGTGACTCCATACAACTTTCAGGATTATTTTCTCTATTTCTTCAAAAAAATTTCATTGGAATATTGATAGAGATTGCATTGAATCTATAAATGACTTGGGATAGTATGAAAATTTAACAATAGTAATTGTCCTAATCCATGAAAACAGAATATCTTTCCATTTATTTGCATCATTTTCAATTTCTTTCATCAAAGCCTTAAAGTTTTCAGTGTATAGATCTTTCGCCCCCTTGGTTAAATTTATTCTTCAGTATTTAATTGTTTTTGATGCTATTATAAATGGGATTATTTTCTTTATTTCTTTTTTAGATATTTTATTGTTAGTGTATAGAAACTAAACTGATTTCTGTATGTTGATTTTATATTCTGCAACTATACTAAATTTTAAAATTAGTTTTAATAGGAGTTTTTTAGTAGAGTATTTAAGATTTTCCAGATATAAAAGTCATATTATCTGAAAACAGAGACAATTTTACTTTTTCCTTTCCAATTTACATGTCTTTTATTCCTGTGTAATACCTACTTTCTCTAATTAGGTCTTCTATTATTTGGTTGAATAGGAGTAATGAGAGCGGGCACACTCTTGGTCTTGATCTTAGAGGAAAAGCTTTCAAATATTCATAATTGAGTATGATGTTACCTGTAGGCGTGTCATATGTGGACTTTGTAATGTTGAGGTTTATTTCTTCTGTACCCAATTTGTTAAGTTTTCAGGTTTTTTTTTAATCATGAATGAATTTTAAATTTGTCAAATACATCCTGCATCTGTTAAGATGATCATATGATTTTTATCTTTCATCCTATTAATGTGGTATATCACATTGATTGATTTGCAGATGTTGAACTATCTTTGCATCCCAGGGATAAATCCCACCTGATAGTAGAGTATAATCCTCTTAATGTGCTACTGAATTTGGTTTGCTAATATTTTGTTGAATGTTTCCCTCCTGTATTCATCAGGTATGTTGGCCTTTAATTTTCTTTTCTTATACTGTCCTTATCTGGCTTTGGTTTCAGGGTAATACTGTTATAAATAAATTTGGAAATGCCCACACCTCTTTAATTTTTTGAGTGGGTTTGATATGGGTTGGCATTAATTCTTTAAATATTTGATAGGGGCACACCCAAGCCACTTCCAGTGTCTTTTCCATACAAATGGCCTGTCTTGGGTCCTGTTGTGGACTTTCCTAAAAATCTCTCAAAGATTTACAAAACTCAAACAAGCATCATCTAGTTTCAACATGTCCCATAGCATGGCAATAGTGGCAGTTGGCCTTGGTTTGTGGCTTGGCCTTTCAAAGGACCTTCAAGCCCAGGACAGATGGTGGCCACCCATGGATTGCTTTGTGGTTCATGCCAGAGGGCCCTGAGGAAGGGCAAAGGCTACAGTTGAATTTGACCTGTGGTGGAGCCCTTCCTCGAAGGTTGGCATGCCAGGTGGCCAGCTTCAGATCCAGCCAAAGCCTCATCTGGCCAATTCCAAGGAAGAAACACCCAAAGGGCAAACTGAGCAGGCACCAGAGTCCTGCTAAAGCAAATCCTGCTCTGTAGGGCCAGCCCCTGAAGAACAGTGCCTCCACTGTAGTTTGACCAGTCTTCACAATTAATCAGTCCAAGGGTCAATCCCTCCCATTGATGTGCAAACAGCCACCAAAGTTCAGCTAAAACAGAAAGGCACATACAACCTACACAAAGGACACACCTGGAGCACTCAGCTCAAGTGACCAGAGAGACTATGCTACTGGGCCCCACAGGCCATCTACTACATAAAGTTACTCCACTAAGACTGGGAGTCATAGCAACTCTACATAATACATAAAAACAAACACAGGGAGGCAGCCAAGAGGGGAGACAAAGAAACATGTCCCAAATGAAAGAGCAGGACTAAGCTCCAGAAAAAAAAAAACTAAACAAAATGGAGGCAAGCAATTTACCAGACACAGAGTTCAAAACACCAACTGTAAGGATGTTCAATGATCTCAGGAAGAACTTCAACAAAGAGACAGGAAACACAAAAATGGAGATAGAACATATTAAAAAAACTAATCAAAAATGAAGAATACAATAACTGAAATGAAGAAAACATTAGAGGGAATCAACCATAGATTAGATGAAGAAGAGGATTGAAATCACTGATACTGAAGATAAGAGAGCATAAAACACTGAAACAGAACAGCAAAAAGAACAGCAAAAAGAAAAAAGGACCCCCACCACCCAAATTAGGACAGCATAAGTAACCTATGGGACAATATCAAGCATACCAACCTTCATATCATAGGAGTACCTAAAGGAGAAAAGAGAGAGCAAAAAATTAAAAACCTATTTGAAGAAATAATGACAGAACCTCTTTAACTTGGTGAAAAAAATAGATATAGAAGACCAAGTAGCTCAGAGAGCCCAAACGAGATAATCCCAAAGATGCCCACACCAAGACACATCATCATGTAAAATGCCAAAGTTTAAAGATAAAGAGAGAACCTTAAAAGCAGCAAGAGAAAAACAGTTAATTACCTATAAGGAAGCTCTCATAAGATAGTCAGCTGATTTCTCAACAGAAACTTTGCAGGTCAGAAGGAATTGGCACAAAATATTCAAAGTGATGAAATGCAAGGACCTACAATTAAGATTATTCTACCCAGCAAAGCTATCATTTATAATTGAAGGACAGATAAAAAGCTTTCCAGACAAGAAAAAGCTAAAGGGGTTTATCATCACCAAACCAGAATTACAAGGAATGTTATAGGAAATTCTTTAATTTATAGGAAATTCCAAAAAAAAAAAGGTAAAAAGTATGAATAATAAAATGGCAATAACTATGTATCTATCAATAATTACTTTCAATGTAAATGGATTAAGTGCTCCAATCAAAAGATAGGTTGGCTGAATGGATAAGAAAACAAGACCCTTACATATTCAGCCTACCAGAGCCTCTCTTCACATTAAAAGATACACATAGACTGAAAGTAAAGGAATGGAAAAAGCTATTGCATGAAAATGGAAACAAAATAAAACAAAACAAGCTAGGAAACCAATAGGTATACCAGACAAAATAGACTTTAAAGCAAAGGCTATAACAATAGACAAAGAAGGGCCCAGTAATCCTATTTCTGGATATTTAACTGAAAAAACTCAAAACGCTATTTTTGGGGGACCTGTGCATCCATATGGTCATTACGACATTGTTTACCAATGGCCAAGATATGGAGGCAGCCTGGGTGTCAGTCAATGGAAGACTGGATAAAGAGGAGGTGGTATGGTACATATATACAATGGAATACTGCTCGGCCATGGAAAGGCTTTCTTTACTCTTTTGATTCTTTTTCCTTTGTCCTCCTCTATCTAGATAATTTAAAAAATTCTACTTTCTAATTCACAGATTTTTTAAGTAACATTCACCTCCTCCAGACTTTACTAGCTGACTTTGCGGATAAAAAAATTACATCCTATCAACCCTGCTAGGGATTTTGAGGTTTCCTCAGACCACCTATGAATATGCCTGCTCCATATTTCTTGCTCCCCTTGTGGTAAAATTCTTAAGCATGTATGCCTTCTCTCGATCCCTCAACACACTAAGCCAGGTCTGAAAGCCTGCCTTTTGCTCTCCCAAGAGTGGATATAGCTCAGGTTTGTCATCTCTCCCTGACTGGCTGATTTGTGTCAGCTTTCTCCATGTTCTCACTAGCCATCTGTCAAAGCTCTCTTTTGCTGCCATTAGGAGAGATCACAATGAACTGACCACATGTTGGGAGGCTGTGTGGGTAAGTCATGTGGATTACTGGGGGTTTTATAGGTCAGTTGAGGGGATCTGCAACAAGGAATCCTCCCCAGCTCATGAGGAGGCTTCTTGATGGAGTTCACAATATAATTAGTGGAATCTGCATTATTACAATTGCCTCTGAGAGTCCTGTGTTCCACACTCTCAGCCTCTTCCCGCCCTCTACCATGTAGCTCATAACTCAGTTCTCTGAGTAGGGTGAAAGAGAAATGGGCCTCCTTGTCAGTATCCCACACAGCTGGGGAAGTAGGTATTCACACACTGTCACTTTCCCTGTGAGAGAAATCAGTGGCTAAGATCTCTTCTGTCACTAAGTGCACTGCCTTGGTGGAGAGGCAATGCAGGTAAAGTCAAACAGTTCCTCTTATTCTCTCCAATGCATCCTTTTTTTTTTTTTTTCTATAATGGTGTGCTAGAACTTAACTGGGAGCCTGGACTTCCACAAAGACGTTTGTCTGTGGGCAATTGTCTGTGATAGTGTTTTCCAGAGGCTTCTTGATCATGGCTCACAGGGGCTAGAGCTAGTTCACGGGCCTCTGCAGGGTCCACAGCAGGGACCAAGGACTATATGTCTATTACCCGACACATGGGTGGGTGACATTCTTCCTAGGTCTCTTGGTGTGTGGTGCTGTACCCCACAGTTCCCACAAAGGCACTTTCGTCCATGGGTGGATGCCAAACATTTGTTATTGAGGATATTCACAAGTGAGAGGCATATTATTTGGCCATGTTGCTGAAATTATTACTGGCTTTCTGTTTTTTTTAATGTAAGCATTTATAGCTATAAATATCCATCTTACCAATGCTTTTGTTATTAATACATCCCATACATTTTGGTATGTTGTGTTTCCATTTTCATTTAACTCTAAGTCTGTTTTAATTTCCCTTGTGATTTCTTCCTTGATCCATTTTTTTGTTTATGAGGGTGTTGTTTAATTCATATAAATTTGTGAATTTTCTAGTTTTCCTTCTGTTGTTAATTTCTAATTATATCCTGTTGTGGTTGAGAAAATACTTTGTATGATATTTATCTTTTGAAAACTAGTGAGAATTAATTGGTCACCTAACACATGGTCTCTCCTGGAAAATGTTCCAGCGGCACTTAAAATTAAAAGGAATGTGTATTTTGTTGTTGTTAGGTAGAATGTTCCATATGTGTTAGTTACGTTTTATTAGATTTAGTTAGTTTATTGTGTTCTTCTAGTCCTTTATTTTCTTATCTCCTGACTGGTTGATCTAGTTATTATTGAGGGTGGGATATTGCAGTCTCCAACTATTATTGCAGACATTTATCTTTCTGCCTTCAATTCTATCAATTTTTGCTTCATATATTTTCATGATCTGTTTTTAGATTCATAACTGTTATAATTCTTATATAGTCTTGCTGTGCTGAATCTTTTATTTATACATAATGTCTTAGTCACTTGTAAGCTTTTTTTATTTAAAATCTACTTTGTCTGATATTAGTATAGTCTCCCTGCTCTATTTTGGTTACTATTTGCATGAGTTTCTATTTCCATTCTTTCACTTTCAGCCTATTTGTGTCTTTGGATCAAAAGTGAATCCCTTGTATACATTTGGATCATTTTTTGGAGCATATATTTGAATTATTATTTTTAAAGTTCATTCTGCTACTCCCAGTCTTTGATTGGAGTATTTAATCCAGTAAGATTTAAAGCAATCACTGATATGTAGGGATTTCAGTCTCTTTTTTAAAAAAATATTATTAGTTTCAGGTGTGCAAAACAACATAATGATTAGACATTCACACCCCTCACATAGTGATAAATCCACCAAGTCTACTGCCTACCTGACACTATAAATAGCGATTACAATACCATTGACTATATTCCCTATGCTGTGCTTTATATCCTGTGAATATATATATATATATATATATATATNTATATATATATATATATATATATATATATATATATATATATACACACACACATATATATAGCATTCAATAGTATCTTATATTAGGTTCAGGTCAGTCTCTTTAAAATTGGTTTTTACATGACTTTTAGCTTTTTTGTCCCTTATTTCTTGCATTATTGCCTTCTTTTCTGTTGTGTGTGTGTGTGTGTGTATAAAACATTTAAATTTCTTTTTCATAAACTTTTTTGCTTATTCCTTTGTGGTTACCATGGAGATTACATTAAACATTCTAAAGACATAACACCCTAATTTAAATTTATATCAGTTTAATTTCAATAGCATACAAAAGTGTCTGCTCCTTTAACAAGTCTATCACCACACCTTTCAGTTGTTGTCACAAAATTACACCTTTAAGCATTCTGTGTCCAAAATAATAAATTAATAATTTTAATGCATTAGTCTCTTAAATGTCATAGAAAACAAAATAAAGAGTTATGAACCAAAGTTATGATAATTCTAGGTTTTAGACTAATAATTTCTAATGTATTAGTTTCTTATGTCTGTAATAAACAAAAACTGGAGTTACACACGATTGCTACAATAATATTCATTTTTATAATTGTCCATGTATTTACCTGTACTGAAATCTTTATTTCTTTATACTGCTTTGAGTTACTATCTAGAGTGCCTTCATTTTAATCTGTAGGATTCTGTTTAGTATTTCTTACAAGGCAGCTGTAACACTAATGAACACTATCATCTATTGTTTCCCTCAGAATGTATTTTTTTTCAACTACAGTTTACATTTAATATTAATTTATATTAGTTTCAGGTGTACAGCATAGTGGTTAAACATTTATATAATTACGCAATGATTCCCCCAAATTAGCCTAGTACCCACCTGTAACTATACATAGTTGTTGCAACATTATTGACTATATTCTCTATGCTGTACTTTATATCCCCTTTACTATTTTGAAACTACCAATTTGTACTTCTTAATCTCTTCACCTTTTTCACCCAGGCCACCACATCTGGCAACCATGAGTTTGTTCTTTGTATCTATGAGTCTATTTCTGCTTTGTTTGTTTATTTATTTGTTTTTTAGATTCCACATATAAGTGAGAGCATATGGTATTTGTCTTTTTCTACTTAACTTATTTCACTTAGCTAATGCCTTCTAGGTTCACCTATGTTGTTGCAAATGGTAAGATTTTATTTATTTTCATGGACAGGTAATACTCAATTGTATATATCACTACCTCTTCTTTACCCAACCATCTATTGATGGACACTTAGGTTGCTTCCTTATCTTGTCTATTGTAAATAATGCTGCAATGGACACAGGGTCCATATATTTTTTCAAATTAGTGTTTTGGATTTCTTTAGGTAAAAGACCAGAAGTGGAATTACTGGATCATAAGGTAGTTCTAATTTTAATTTTTTGAAGAACCTTCAAATTGTTTTCTATAGTGGCTGCACCAGTTTGTAATCCCAGGGCATGGGGGGTTCCCATTTCTCCACGTCCTCGCCAATACTTGTTTGTTGATTTAGTGATGATAGCCATTTTGAACAGGTGTGAGGTGATATCTCATTGCACTTTCACCTTGCATTTCCCTCATGATTAGGGACGTTGAGTATCTTTTCATATGTCTATTGTCCATCTGTATGCCCTGTTTAGAGAAATGTCTCTTCATGTTCTCTGCCCATATTTTAATTGGGGTGTTTGGTTTTTTGGTGTTCACTTGTATAAGCTTTTTATAAATTATGGTTATTAACCGCTTATCAGATGTATTATTGGTGAATATCTTTTCCCATTCGATAGGTTGTCTTTTTTCCTTTTTTTTGATGGCTTCCTTTGTTGTGCAAAACCTTTTTAAATTTGATGGAGTCCAATTGGTTTATTTTTTTCTTTTGTTTCCCTTACTCAGGTGACTTATCAGGAAAAAATATTACCAGGAGCAATGTCAGAGATATACTGCTTATGCTTTTTTCCTAGGAATTTTATGGTTTTGGGTTTTACATCTAAGTCCTTAATCTATTCTGAGTCTATTCTTATATATAGTGTGAGAAGGTGGTCTAGTTTCATTATTTTGCATGTATCTGTCCAGTTTTCCCAGCACCATTTATTGAATAGATTGTCTTTATCCCAGTGTATATTCTTGCCTCCTTTGTTGTAGATTCATTGACATAAGCTTGGGTTTATTTCTGGGTTCTCTATTCTGTTCCAATGATCTATGTGTTTGTTTTTATGTCAATACCATGCTGTTTTTGATTACTATAGCCTTGTAGCATAGTTTGATATCAGGTGTTGTGATACCGGTGTTGTGATACCTCCAAATTTGTTCTTCTTTCTTAAGATTGTTGTGGCTCTTTGAAGTTTTTAGTGGTTCCATTTAAAGTTTAGAATCATTTGTTCTAGTTATATGAAAAATGCTATTGGTACATTGATAGGGATTACATTGAATTGTAGATTGCTTTGGGTAGTATGGACGTTTAAACGGTGTTAATTTTTCTTATCCATGAGCACAGTATATGCTTCGATTTTTTTGTATCTTCTTCAATTTCTTTCTTTAATGTCTTATAATGTTCTGAGCACAGGTCCTTTACCTTCTTAGCTAAATTTATTCTGCAGTATTTAAATGGGATTGTTTTCTTAGTTTCTCTTTCTGATAATTTGTTATTGGTGTATAAAAATGCAGCCTATTTCTGAATATTAATTTAGTATCCTGCTATTTTACTGAATTCATTTATCATTTCTAGTAGTTTTTGGGTGGAATATTTCGGGTTCTTTCTCTCTATACATAGTATCATGTCATCTTCAAATAATGACAGTTTTACTTCTTCCTTTCTAATTTGGATGTCCTTTAAATCCTTTTCTTGTCTGATTGCTGTGGCTAGGACTTCAATACCATGTTGAATAAAAGTGGACATACTTGTCTTGTTCCTGATCTTGAGGAAATGTTTTTAGCTTTTCATTGTTGAATATGATGTTAGCTGTGGGTTTGTCATATGTGGTCTTCATTATGCTGAAGTATGTTTCCTCCATTCCCACTTTACTGAGAGATTGTATCATAAATGGGTGCTGGATTTTGTCAAACACTTTTTCTGTATGTATTGTTATGATTAGATAATTTTTATTCTTCATTTTGTTTATCTGGTGTATCACATTAATTGATTTGTGAATATTGAACCACCTTGCATCTAGCTGGAAACATCTTAATTTCTCCTTTACTTTTGAAGAATAGTTTTGCTGAATATAGGATTCTTGGTTGACATTTTTTTTTCCTCTTTAGCATCTTGAATATATTGGCCCACTGCTTTATGCTCTACAAAATTTCTAACGCAAAATCTGGTGATTATAGTATTGAGTATCCATTGGATGTGATCAGTCAATTCTCTTTCATTGCTTTCAAAATTCTCTTTGTCTTTGTTATTTAATAGTTGGAATATAATGTGCCTTGGTGTGACTTTCTTCGAGTTTATCCTATTTGGAGTTTGTTGACATTTTAGGGTGTTTCTATTCATATCTTTCATCAAATTTAGTAAGTTTTGGCCATTGTATTTTCAAATATTCTCTTTTCTCTTTCTGAAATTTCTTCAATGCAAAGATGGGTCCATTTGATGGCATCCCACAGGGTCAATAGGCTCTGTTAACTTTTCTTCATTAAAAAAAAATATTTCTGTTTTCAGACTTGATAATTTTCATTGTCTTATCTTCCTGTTCATTGATTCTTTCTTCTGGTTGCTCAAATTTGATTTTGAATCACTATAGTAACATTTTCATCTCAATTAATGCATTTTTTCAACTCCAGAATGTCTTTTTGATTTCTTTTTAAATTTTGTCTCAATTGATATTTCAACGTTTTTCATTCATCATTTTATTGCCTTCTCCATGTCTTCCTTTAGTCCTTTGATCATCTTTTAAAAAGTTGTGCTAACATTTTTGTATAGTAGATTACAATCATATCTTTTTCAGAAATTATTTATATTGGTTTATTTTTCTTCCTTTGAATAAGCCATACTTCCCTGTTTCTATGTATTCTTTGTGATTTTTTTGTTGTGTTGTTTTTGAAAACTGGACACTTGAATCTAATAATATGGTAACTGTGGAAATTAGATATTGCTCCTTCCTCAGGGTTTGGTGTGTGTGTGTGTGTGTGTGTGTGTGTGTGTGTGTGTGTGTGTGTGTGTGTTTAACTGTCTCTGTGCCAAGGAACAGTCTGAGGTGTAAACTTAAGGTCTGTATGTTCTTTTATGAGCCTACATCTACTCCTGGGTTGTGTGATGTCTTTCTAATTTTCCTGTATATGCAATTGCTTTTGAATGTTCTAGTTTTCAATGTCTGGATCCCAAAAGTGGAAAAGAGAAAAATTAAGGTGAATGAAAAGACACTGAACTTTTAATACCCCTGCAAGTTTCTTTAGTCTAAGGAGTAGAGAATTGCAATAATGGAAAGAGGTGAAACTCTGCTGGCTGCTGCATCCATGTCAATACCTCTGTGATCAGAATCTGCAATCAGTGATCAAAGCATATACATGCCGTGTATTAGGAGGATAGGGTCCTTTTTGCCCACTCTGGCTCCCACAAGCTTTGTGTAAGCTGCTCCAGGAAAATTTGCCCAGCTGCCTGTCATGGGACTTATGGGTGGAGGATGGGTAACTACTACTGTTCTAAAAGCTAAACTGACTGAAATTAATCACAATTTATCATTCAATCCTTTTCCTGAGATTTGCAAGTCCTTTAATAAACTCCAGAGTTCTAAAATAGTTCATTCAAGCAAGTTCTGTTTGAACAATTATTATCGAGGTGGGGAGAGAGATTTCTGGTGCTCTTATTCTGCCATCTTCCCAGAAATGAAATTCAATTTTTATCATTGCTTTTGCATTTATTGAGAAGGGGTATAAGATATCACTATAATAAAGAAATTTTCTAGCTTCTTCAGAACATTCTATTATGTTACTCAGTATCCATTATAGTGAGAACTACGTGATAACTTTTTATTATTTTCTAATCATGAACAGATCTATTTCTCCTGAAGCATAAGTATGCTTCCTGTGAATAGAGGAATACTTGCAATCTATTTGGTCTTATTTGCACTTTAGTTCCTAGAAAGCATGGGGTGAAAATGATTGCCTTAGTTGCATAATTATTACAGTTTTAAATAGCTGCTTAATATGACATCTTTCTTTTTTTAATGAAATAAAGATATCTTTATTCTCTGGCTAACAAGTTTGTTCTATATTACATTTTAAGCAAACTATTTAGTTTTTATCTGTTGTATAATTAATACCTTTAATCCTTCAGTGCTATCTTTAAGTCATTGTTAATTTAAAAATAAGCTCTTGCTTGTGTATTTGTCTTAGATACACTTTTCCAGATTTTCCAGCTTTATTCAAGTATAATTGAAATATAAAATTGTAAGATATTTAAAGTGTACAATATGATGATTTGACATACAAATACATTGTGAAAGTTTTATCCCCATTGCATTAAATAATACATCCATCACCTCACAGACTCAGTTTTTTCTTGTGTGACAATATTTAAGTTATACCCCTTAGCTAATTTCAATTATATAATACATTGTTATCAACTATAGTCACCATGTTATACATTTATCCTCAGATCAGATAGTTTGAACCCTTATTCTAGCTTCTCCCAAATCCACCTACCCCAACCCCATGACAACCCTACTTGTCTACTCTTTGCTTCTATGAGTTCATTTTTAATTTTTTTTATTTCTGAATTCTACATATAAGTAATTCCTTGCAGTATTTGTGATTGTGTGGCTTATTTTACATAGCAAAATGCCTTTCAGATTCATCCATGTTGTCACGAATGACAGGATTTCCTTTTTTAAGACTAAATCATATTCCATTGCATGTGTACATAATCATGTTTTCTTTATCCATCCATCAATGGACATTTAGGTTGCTTCCACATACCACTCCTTAGTTTACATGGCTTATATGTTTAGGTTTTAGTTTTATTTTAAACTACCTAAATATTTTTGGAAAGACAACTCAACCCCTTCTGGAATACAAAAGTTTATAAATTATAAATAAGAAAACTTGCTATGAGCATAGTAATGAGTGTCAGTGCTTCAGTATTAGCTTTATTAAATGTAAACTTAAATGATATTCTGAGCAGGATGTGTGGCTTACTATGCATTCTCACAGAGTATTCCATATTAGTTTTATTTTAAACCATTCTCAAAATTGAAATTATAGTAAAAAAATAATTCATCAAGTAGATTATTTGAATCTGATTGTTAGTAAATAACGTGAGCGACAGTGTCCTGCTTGCTGGCTTAACCCCTAACTGCCAAGCCTGAACATCGTCTCTTGTTTGTATCTTCCATTAATTCAGGAGTTTTCATTACTGATATATAATACTCAGGAAGACAGTCTTTCTTTTATTATAAAAATGTTGTTTTACTTTATATAATGTTATGTTTCTGAAACTTCAGATATCAGCCAGTCTTTTAAGATTCAATTATATTTTAAATACATAAACTCTATATTATTAAAGCATTAACCAGAAAGTTCCTTTAGTGTGTGTTTGAACTGAAGCACTTTGTAATGTTTCTTAATTCACTAGTTTGTAATCAAGTTCAGGAATTTTAAATGGCATCTGTACTTTTAACTTATGTTAGGTTATTATTGTTATTATCTTTGTTGCATTTGTTTCAAACCTAAAATATTCATTATCCTTATTGTTTAATTCTAAGAAACCATAATAGATGGTCTGTGTTCCATGATTATCTGCAGCAGTTCAGAAGTGAACTTGAGAAGTTTGAATTAAGGTTGATCCTAAGTATTAACATCTAGCTGAGCAAGTCAAAACAAGCAATTTGGGATTTATTTCATGGGTCATGTTGGAAAGGAAAAGATAGAGGAAGAGAATTGGTTATATGTTGGGGGATGAAAATGTAGGTTTAGAGTTTGAAAGGAGTTGGAAAGAGAAGAATCTGAAGATATTTTGCCATATGCTGATGTTGGCTAGCACCAATCTCCACAGTTCAGGAAAAAAAAAAATTGCAAGACTTCAGGAAGTATATTATTAAATGGTTTCATTAATATATATCAGAATCATAACATCGCAGGCTATTAATGTTGGAAGAAATTTTTAGGAATATCTGATGCAATACTTCCATATTTCAGGTTAGAAAATATTACCTATAGAGATGATGTGATTTCCCAAGGGATAAGAGTATTTGTAGCAGGGTCTGAATAAGAACTTTATTTAGCTTTGTCCAAACATGAAATATCTTTCTTTAAAACCCAAACTGAAAAGCTTTGCTCCAAATTGTCCTATTTAACACCCTACATTTCTATGATATACTTGTATCTACCATTAAACATCTCAGAAAGAATGTCAAAACGATACCAATGAAGATGTTCACAAACACCATTTCCAAGAAGTAAAATCAGTTTCAAGATTGAGATCGCCTAAAACTAGAGCTTGACTAGAACTTTCGTTAATATTGAGCTTTTATTTTCCCTTGGAGTTATTTTCCCTCATATTTTGCTGTCAGTTTGCACATTTACTCACACATATTTTGCATGCAATATTCTGAGACAATTTTCCTAGTTTATTTTTTCTTTACTAGGCATGACTGGTGTTTTAGCAATGGTTTAATGTTCCACAGGCAAGTTGTTTATGTTTCTATAATTATAATTTGTCAGTGGGAGAACATACCCATTAGACCTTTGCTACCAAAGTATAGTCCATAGACCAGTAGCACTGACATCATCTGGAAGTGTGTTACAAATGCAGATTCTTAGGCCTCGTCCCAGATCTCCTGAACCAGAATCTGCAGTTTCACAAGATCTCTAGGTGATTCCCATTTGCATTAATGTTGAAAAAAAAATCACTGAACTAGATCAATAATTTACATAGATATCAATACAAAAGTACTTTAAATAGCCACAATAAAACTTTCTTTCAATGTTAATATTTGGTAAAATATAATAATAATAAATAATAAAATTAAAAAGAGGCAGCTAAACCTGGGACATCAGCTACAAATGAATTAGACTCTTTTTTTTCCTTTGGTTATTATTTGTATAGCAGCTCTTTTGCTAATTTTGGTAAAACAAACCTCTAGTCTTCTCTAAAGCAGAAATATCCGTGTTAACAACATAGAGTTTTTTATTTCTTAATGTTTAATTGTTATACAGATTCCCAGAAAAGTGATGAGAGAATGAAAAATGACAACTCCAGGATAAGATCATAGGTGAAAAATGGGAAGCAATAGTGTGAGACTGAAATGGAAGAATACTTTTGAAAAGTAATCACTTATAAGATAATAAATTCTTTCGTCATTATCTTATATATACTTTAGACCTGCACACTCCCATTTCTGGAGTACATGCTACCTCAGGTGGCTTTGTCAACACAAACACAGGACATGGTAGATCAAAGACATACCTATTTTGCTTTCCACCACATTGTTATCATCTAATATATATGACTTTGATTCAATTAGGTATTTGTAATGGCTCAAAGTGGTCATTCTTTTACCATCTTTGAGAAGGTCAGAGAAATTTGGTGAAAGATACATGTTGAGATTGTAATAGCTTTGCTTACTTTTATCTGAATGTGTTCTAGGAAACATCTAATATAAGGACCTAGTAGGTTACCTGTTTACTGAAGCAATCGTCTATGGTGGAAAAGAAGAGCATATTTTAAAACATTTTTACACTTGAGTAGCTTAATGGCATACCTTTCAATCTGTGAGTGATAAACCAGTGAGAAATACTAAGATCATTGATGAACATTGTTATATAATTTCTAACCAATTGTAGATTTGTCCAGTGCTGTGCCACTGAGCTCTGCAAGAGGCACGGTTGAATAAATATCCACAATTGCAGTATCTTGGTTATAACTTAAAGAAAAAAGGTTATGAAAAGGACTTTCCTTTCCAGAAAAAAACACATTACTTATATCAACACATGCTACAACTGAGGAGTTACAATAAAAAAGTCTTAATTTAAAGGAATGCCTATTTTAGATTGGTGTTATTTCTATCTCTAGTCGCTCTAGTCGGTATTGAACTCTAAATAGAATGAAGGCTTTTAGCACACAGGTGTAATGGGAGTGGCTACCACAACAATTATCATTATTTTTCTCCATACAACAAATGTTAGCCATTCAAGAGCAGAGAACGTCATCAGTATAATGGCTAGTGGAGACCCAAAGGGCATGAGATAACATCAATTTCCATGCTGCCTTTTCAAACAGGGCTATAAAAAAGAAAAGGAGAGCTAGCTATTTTCCTTAACAAAATGAGAAGGCTAAAATATATGTCCCATTAAGAGGAATCATTTGGCTTAATGTGTTAGTTAATGCCTAGCACATGTTAAAGCACTCAGCAAGTATGTGTAGAGATAATAAATAATGAATAAATGAACAGGTTTGGTATCAATAAACTCAAACTTAAAGGAAAATGTCTTCATATTTTCTTCTATTTAACTAAAAATGGTAAATAATTGCTTCACATCTTTGATTAACAAATAACTGCACTAGTCTGTTAATGCATGCTAGCATTATATTTGTTCAGGAGGAAGTCATTTATCACCTACTAAATGCCAGGAATTATTATAGGCTCTGAAGGTGCAAAGATGAATAAGTCATGTTATTTGATTTAAGAAGCTCAGAGTCCAGACTGAGTGCAATGAACGCTCTGCCCACGTCCTTCCATCATGCACAAGGCACTCATTCCCGCAGCTGTGGAGAGGGTTGATGACTGATGACTCTTGGCTGAGTCTCTCTCTGAGAATTTCCCTTAGCTGAAGGGACTTGTTTGATGTAAGATCAGACCCTTTTCCCAGAGCCAATCCACATCCAATGACTAATTGCTCTGAGTAAGTAAAATTCTCTTTCGGTTGCCACAAGGAAAATAACTGTGAAGCACCATGCCAGGAAGCCCAGCTCTTCCTGGGGATTTAGCTGAAGCCTGAAACTGACTTGCATTGTGACTCCTCTCTGTTCCCAAGCCCATACCTCACATTCCCCATTAAATATCATTCCTAGGGCTCTTCTAATAAATTTCCTATACAGAAACTTCCATTCCAGAGCCTATTTTGTGGAAAACACAAACTAAAGGGTTGATGCTAGGAATGGTCTGAGAAAATGGGATCTTGGAGCCATCTATAGAGCACTTAAGATGCCATCACTAGTGTAAGAGTAATGAGATGAGTGTAACACTAATTGCTCTTGGAAAGCTATAGGAGTGCGATTGTCAGGATTGTTATGAGCACTAAACTGGGATAGGATACTGGTAGAAAGGAATGTACTAGCAAATACAATATCTCAGGTTTTTAAGGGGAAATAAACATATTAATTATAAAGGTACTAGGACTCTAATTGCCTTTTTAGAATGACTGGAGTGAATTAAAAAACCCTGAAAAGTTTAGGTTGTTGAATCACCAAGTGAAGGTGAAATGAAAAAGTGTGAAAGTCAGAGTACTTCTTTGGCAGAGTGCTTATTTCCTACCACCAAAGACTGACAAAGGTGAGGGTCAGGTCCCAGGACTTAAGTACAAGACTTGCAAAGCTCCAGGGAAAGTTGAAATCCTTGCCCAAGGATTTCCTATGTCAAGACGAAAGTAGTGGGACCCTGAAATTTGGAATTCAGAATATCTAGAATGATTCATGCAAAGCACTGGAACCCTAGAACACCTGGAACTCATTGGTCCTGCACCTATGGGACTTGTATCCAAGAAAGTTATGGAGATAAGTAATAGAACACTGTACCCCACGGTCATGATAGACAGGCAATAAAAAAGGATATTGCTCAATGTATACAATAATTCAAGAATAGATAATCAGGGGGTTAAGGGTTGCCACCTTTCAAAAAAACAACAAAAAAAAAAACCAACATAACTCCTTACACAGTTTCTGATACTAAACCAACTTTCAGACAATCCACTGATTGAAAGAAAAGAGTATAATTTGTAGGAGCCTAGGGCTTCTGGGTATGGCAGGACTAAGGAAAGGGCATTTTATTGCCCCTTGCACCTTCCACAATAAGAAAAATGCACAATGCTTACTAGGCCCGTTTGGGTGCTGTAGGCAGTATATTCCAATTTGGGAATATATTGCTTCAGCTGAATTACCAAGCGGCATGAAAGGCTGTTGGCTTTGAGTGAGAGCAAGAGGAAAAAAAGGTCCTGCAGCAGAATCAGAGTGCAATATAAGCAGCCCTGCTGCTGTATATTTTATTGTATCAGAGTATTTGTGATAGGAACAATGCTGTGCAGAGTTTATGACAAATTGTACTAGGAGAATCACAACCTAGACTCCTAGTGGTCTAGATCAGAGCTACATTATGTGGAGCAAATAGTCTGCTGCTGGACCCTGATATAAAACACCTGACCGTGAGATGACAGTTAACTAAGGGTCTAAAACTGCCCATCAAGAGACAGTTTCTTTCATGATACACAAACTCATAATAAGTTCAACAGCAATCCATGCTCTATGGTGAAAGTGGTACACCAGAGGTCCCAAGTAACAGCACGCAAGTAAGTGACCTAATGCCCCATATCATCCACTTCTACTATGTTGAAGCCTCTTTCTTAACTCACAGCTCACAGGTGGGAAGGAAGGACTTTTATGACTTGCTGAAGAAGAACAAATATGGCCTAACTTGGTGCATAAGTGGATTGTGCTGGTATCCTAAAGTCTCAACATGAGTCTGTGAAAGACATAAGCGAAGGGAACTCCTTCCAATGGGAAGAACTTCAGGCAATACACCTACTTATCCATTTTGGTTAGAAATAGAAATGACATATAATATATGTATATATAGATTTTCGGCTTGAAAGCTAATTGAGTTTGCTCTCCAGAGACCACACTCTGAACCTGAGTGTAGTGTTCAGGGTGTTTATTAGGGAGTGCTCTTAGGATCAACAATAAATGATGGAACAGGGTTGTGGAAAGAGAAAAGATTTAAAATTGAGGACAAAGGCTTCTAAGAAAGAGGAATGTCAATGGATCTTTGGGAGTAAGAACAAGTATTACAATTATTATATTGTATGCTAATGAACACTAGAATACCATGGAAGAGGCAATTCACCACCAAGTAGGCAGAATGACTCAGCTCATTGACATCATCAAGCTTGGGTCACCAGCTAATCCAGTCAGCCAAATGTGTGCAGAGATGATAAGGCCAAGCTGGCACTATTGAAGGTTGTGTGGGCCCAAATGCATGGGCTCCCATGAACCAGGGCTAAGTTAGTTATTGCTACTACCAATTGTCTCACCAGCTAGCAACAGGGACCAATTCTGAGCATATGATATGGCATTCTTTCTAAAGGATATCAAACAGCTACTTTGAGTCACATTGATTATATTGGACCCATTCCATCCTGGAAGGGGCCGCAATTTATCTTAACTGGAACTGATCTGTATTCCAGGTATGAGGCCTTTCCAGCTGATAAGGGCTTAGCTAGTGCCATTGTCCAAGTGTTCATGAGTGACTGGACCTCCTGACGTGGTATTCCACTTAACACAGCATCAGACCAACAACTCACTGCAGAGCATAGAAGGTGTATCAGAGGACCCATAATTATTGGATCCACTGGTTCTCTCACATACTACACCACCCAGAAGCAATCACAAAAATAAAATGCTTTTTAAAATGGCAATGAAGCACTAACTTAGAGATGATATTCTGTCAGAATGGGGCACCATCACCCAGGAAGTGTTTTACCCATTAAATCAAATCAATAATTGTGATGTAGTGCTATTTCCAACAAAGAGAATATATGGATTCAGGGACCAAGAGGTGGATGTGGAAATGGCTCTGCTTATTATCACTTCCAGTGATTGTATAGAGTATGTGCTTCCTGTTTCCACAAATCTGGGTTCTGCTAGTTGAGAGACCCTGATTAGCAAATGTGAAACAATGACACCAGAAGACAAAGCAAGAGTTCCATTGAGAGTCAAGGAAAAGACTCACCATCCTGGCAAAGGAAACAGTCTCTGGTCATCAGTAAGGGGTGGGCCGTTGTTACACAGATGGGGCAGAAAGAATATGTTTGCAACTTTCTGGTTTACTGGCATTCCTTTTGGTATTTAATATCCTAATTTTGAAGGTAAGTGGATGAGCGAAACATCCATGGAAAAAGAAAAGCATGGCTACCAGGTATTCAGATCACCCAGGGCTGAGGGCCTGGAACGGTAGTGCATTGTAGCCACCTGATACTGGCCTCTGAACTAAGAACCATTTTTGTGTATCTCCTCCAAATTCCATGTTGAGTTTTATCACATCAGTAGCTTAAAATTAGCAAATGTAAAAATGTTTACACTAGAGAAATGAGCAAATGCTAGTTTATTTTTGTTTATTGTTTATTTTTTTATTTTTGTTTATTGTTTATTTTTATTATCATTGTTTATTTTTTATTCACTGAGGGAGATCCTTTTTGTCAGTATACATGGGTTTAGATCACCTAGCAGGTAAGCTGCTTCAAACCAGCAGAAGTGGTCTTTGAGGTGAAGGAACGTAGAATGAGGAGCAGAAGAGAGAAAAGATAAAAATCAACTGCAGTCCCAAATCACTTGCAGAAATGGGGTCATTGTTCCTTCCACTAACTTTTCTTTTGTAAGTTTCTCTAATCTAAGAGCCCACCAAATTCTGGAGAAGTTATTTCCATGACTTATTATAAGAAAGTGAACTGAACAAGCCAAGTATTGGACTGTGGTGGATGTTATAATGTAAACACTCTCATCATGGCTAATTTAAAGCTACCCATGTGGTATCACTACACATGAGGTTAGGAAGAAATGTACAAAAGTGAATTTTCAGCTTGAAAGCTAAATGAGTTTGCAGGTTTTGCCCTCCAGAGAGCACACTCTGAAACTAAGTATAGTGTTCAGGATGTTTATTAGGGAGTACCCTTAGGATCCACACTGGTGGGAGGGAGAAGGAGGAAGCAGGCTTGAGCAAGTGCAGAAATCGAGCTGTGATGTAGGCTTAGACAGCCTCGGTCAACTCCATGGGGAACTCTAGAGCTGAAATATCCATTGGAGTTGTTATGCTTTGGATCAAATGGACACGATTTTGTACCCCATATTGATCAGTCACTAGATGGGGCCCCCTTTAATTTGGCTAAGGCAGCTGTTTACAGCTGGGAGAATCTCTGAGGGAGCTTATCAATGACAACTATCTGCTGAATACATTACCAGTAGCTGGGCAGCAAGAGCTTCCTTAAAGCGGAGTGTGGACAGAGCCTCTCCATGTCTACCAGAGAGCACACTCATGATACTCATTCGTTTAACTGCTAAAAGGATGGTATCTGATGGCTGTCAGCTGAGAGTCTCTTTCAGAATTGCACTCAGCCAAATAAAGCCTCCTTGCCAAAATCACATATCCTCCCTGGGAAAAGCTCACATCCAAAGACTGGTTGTATTGAGGGAAGAGGTGGATGTAATAATTTGGTCCTCTTGCCTCAAAAGTGTCAACTGCAAAACACTATCCCAGAAGCAGAGCTTTCCTGGGATTGTTTGAGGCCTTTGTTGTGACTATATCACAGATTATATCTTCCCTCTCCCAAGTTCCTCTTCTTTTAGTCCACCCGAGTACAGATCTGGAGGGCACACTGCAGTAAACATCTTTCAAGCGATATCTGTCTCAGTGTTTGTTTCCCAGGCAACCCAATCTAAGAAGTGGTGAAAGTCAAACAAGCAACACAAAATCTGGATAATAAATAATATCATGGAGGTAAGCAACAGTGGCTCGAAAACATAGTAAGAGCATTTGAGCCAGACACAATAGATTGTTGAAGGTACAAAGAGGAGGTGTCAGGGCAGCCTCTTCAGGTAAGATCATATCTTTCACCTCCCAGGTTGCCCAACTACAATCGAGTCCTTAACCCACTTTAATTCTTATTATATAATGATTAAGTTTTATATGCAGATACGCAAATGTTGGACAATTAAGTTCGAGAACTTTCCACCATGTAAGCACCCATATATAACTAAAACCTAACTAGGTTAGCTTAAAAGAGTAAGGGATTATTTTTTTTCTCACCTATTGAGAAGTTTCCAAAGTTGGTATGGCAGATCCATGTTGTGATCAGGGACCCAGATTTTTTCTCTATTTCAAGTCTACCATTCTTCGTGTGACTGTTTCACTCAAGCTCACAGCATCATTGCTGGATTTATAGGTGTTGGTTTTCTTTCTCCACAGGAAGAACTAGAAAGATCAAGAATGGAAAGGATCAAAGGGCAAATTGCAACAGGCAGATGTCAAATGACTTTATCGCCTTTAAAATGTTTTTCTAAACACCTCTCCCGAGCAATTTCTGGTTCTATCTCCTTGACCAGCACCAGCTTCTATGGCACACCTAACTGCCAGAGAACCTAGGGAGCAGCTGGTCACTTTGTTCCCCCAAACTGAGGTTCTGTTAGGAAACCAGAGGAAAATGGTAATGGGTAGGTAACTCGCAGTATCTACAACAGAAGATTACTACAAAAGTAAAAGCATAATAAACAACAAGAATATTTATCATTGTTATGGTGGATCACATATGGCTCAGTAATTTGAAACTTGGTAGTGTTATCTTGCTTATTTATATAATATAATAACAACTAGTTTCCAAATAACATAAAATGTATTATAGTGTCTAGGGGAAATCACTAAAATAGTTAACATATTTGATGCAGAATCAATTACATTTGCAAAATAAAGATGATTAAATTGGTCATGGAGGAGCAATTTTTTCTTTCTTGTGTCATGTTGGTTCAAATTGCAAAAATAAAGATCAAGAAAGACTCCAACTTACTGCAACTGCTCTTTTAGCAGGACTTTCCCTTGAACTCACAAACTCACCAATTCAAGGAGCACTTGATTCACACTGTGAGTTACACACGCAGAATCTCAAAATGATTTATAAAGTTAAGTAATACAATTACACAGTTAAATAGCCACAAAAGGAAAAGAAAATTAAGAGAGCTTTAGGCAAAAGAGACAAGACTTTCAAGAACTGTATGAAAAGTAGAAAAAATGGCATCAATGAGGCAGAAAAATGCAAGAAGTTACTTCCAGATGCCAAAAGCAATAAAAGAAAAAGGCTTTTGATCCTATCTCATGGAAACACACCATGGAAGGAAGGGAGAATTAATTTCAGAGAACTGTGGGAATGAGATGGAATGGAGACAAATATTTCTTGAAATACATTTCCTAGCTACAAGCAAATGCAAAAATTTAAAGGGTGTTGGGTATAAAAAATTGACACACAAAAATCATTTGATAGTATATGGATATGGTTCCACAATTCCTATGACACAACAAGACACAGTTTTCAAAGAAGAAAATGTAAGAACAAATCTGCTTCTAGGTCATGACTAGACCAGCAGTATCGGATTACGTGAGCCCCCTCCCCCTACCCATCTGTCTTTATACCACAGTGTTTGATGCGCTGGGAATAAATCTGTTATATAAACCCCATTTTTCTTTTACATTAAAGTCAGTCCACCCCTGCAGGGAGACAGGCAATATATGTGGTTTGCTGGTTTAGGAAGGCTTTTTATTGGACATCCCACCTCCCATACCAATTCTATCAACTGTTACACTTTCTATATGAGGAACATTTTAGCCATAGCCTATTTCGTAGCTAATGTCCCATTTATGCCCTTTTGAATGGGATTGTGAGGTATAATGAACACATTACTAGACTTGGAGATAAAAGAAGGGATTTGGTGACTTTGCACAGCTGTTCTAATGTGTATTCATCAATGTGCCCCTTAACTTTTTAGGGCCTCATTGTCCTCATCTATGAGAGAGGATAACATTCAAGGGTCACTGAGATAGAAACAAATTTAATGAATTTTACGACAGAGAGAAGAAATGAACAAGACATTATTTAAACAGAAAAAAAAGATGGTGTCAGCTAAGACAAAAAATGGAAGAAGTTTATTCCAATATTGTCAAAAGAATTATATAAAATATATGAGTGCTTTGTGAATTTTAAATTAATTTTAAATTCTAAACTAATAAGCTCAGGAAAGTCAGTGTTAGAGGAAGTAGAATCAATTAAGAGGACCATGCAGATGGAAAAGCACCTTGGCTATCTCTTCCACATTAACTAAATCATATGGGTCTGCTCAAAGAAATCATCTTTAATATGGATGGCTTCTAAAAATGTAATATTACAGTATCTTATTGTACCAAGAAATAAGTTATCTTCACATACTATTCTTTTACTAGCAGATGCAGTGTTTTTACTGTATAATCTTCCTTTGTTGGTCTTTATACTGGATTAGTGTAAAACTGTAGGGTGCTCACAAGAGACAAAATTATACGAAACCGACAGTGAAATGATGGTATTGGGGTATTTAAAAACCTGTTCAGTACACTCCATTTGTGGTGGCATGAGAATTTCATTAACAGCTTCTTTGCCTTTTATTGCATTGCTTGATGGAGAGAGCTGCAACAAAAAGAGGAAGGTTAAGTGGAATTGCATGGCGTGTGTACGTCAGAATGGAGCAGAACCCACAATTAGGAGGGAAGGGTGGGAAGACACAGGGGACAGCACTTATTTGTACTAGAATGGGGAAGACATTGGGAAAGGAGAATTGCCAATTACTTGAAGAGCACCTGTAGTGGCAAAGAGGTTTTGGGGACTCAGAGCAGAAGGGAAAATATGAGGACATTTGCTATGTGTCATGCAAAGCATTTCTCTGTTTTTCCCCTTTTGTGTAAGATACATACACCTTTCCTTTCAAACCTTTTATTTTTAATGTTTGACTTGTATTTCATTTTATAAGGTGACACTCTGCTGAGACGGGTCATGAGACAGTGTAAGTGAGATCACCATAGAGATACCTATACAACAATTCTTAAATTATATTACTACACACACACGCACAAATTTTGACAATGGTGGAAAGTGATGACTTTGGAAAAACTGACTTACATTAAAAACTATTGGGTTGTCGAAAAAGTCATGATGTACTTTGTCTATGTTTTTCGTTGCAAAAATGCGTCATGACTTTTCCAACAACCCAATATAACTTTGAAGACACGATATATCTTAAATCTACTGGGATATGTTATGATCTCCAATCAGAATTCAGTGCTGACAGTCCAGGGCTGCTATCATCATGTTTCTAATAAAACAAATAATGCCTAGAGCAAAATAAGTAAACCAAATCATGAAAACCCAAGCTTCTATGACAATATCATAAAACTTGCTTTTAATCTTATTTCTCCTGCTTTTGAAAGAGGGAAGTGTTCATATGGGAAATTTTCCTTTTGATGTCCCTCTGGCTACCAATTTGACCATTCATGTGAAAAACTCTTGAGGCCCCAAACGTACCATTTACAATAAATTATAATCCAAAGCTCATAATTTTAGTCACTTTAGAATGATTTCTTTCACCTCAGTTTGTTGTTCTCCTTGGCTTCCACATGGTGTTTTCCTAAAGTCATCATCCAATAGACTCTGCTTATTAAAAACACTACAATGAGAACAAGATAGTGATGGATAGAAAGAGCTAGAAGGAGTCACTATCATTGAAAATTGCTTTGATAGTCAGTGCAGTTAAGTGGAAACATATGTTGATAAGAGTCATATTTTTTAGTAAAGCATATTCTTGTGGCTTAATTTGTTCTACCAACCCAACCTCTTCCTCCCACTGTTTCTGTCTAAACACAATATTACTTTGTCTCTTTAATTATCTTAATAGCAGGCCTGTAAATAAACACAATAGCTTAATTGTACTTATTTGTGAGCAATCTGTTTTAGTGTGGTTCTAACTGATTACCTTTTTAAATTATTTTTGTGAGGCTGCTGCTTATAAAAATAAGATAAAAGCCAGTGGCTGCAGAAGAGAAATAGTGAAGAGCCCTTTAAGACAATCATAGAATTGCATTACTAGGAGGAATGGAAAGAGCTTTAGATACCAGCTAGTCCTACCTAGCAAATCATCAACTTCACCAGAGACTGAGGCCCAGGTACAGGATTAGTCAAAACATTCATCAATCAGAAGATCTCTAAGAACTGTGGTTTACTACCTAGATCTGCCTTCCTCAACCAAGGCACTCATCCCTCCAGCCACTGGGAGTGTTGGTTGCTGAGAGCTCACAAGTGAGACCAGTTTAGGAATTGCCCTTAGAGTGAGAGTGATGCCTTACCCAGGATTACACTCCTTCTCTGGAAAATCCCGATCAAAGCACAGGTCTACATGGAGGTTTGGCCCCCTTGCTTCAACCTGAGACATCTCTGAATGTTAATACAAGCTCTAAAACTCCCCTTGAGACAGGCTCAGGTCTTATGGTACAATTGCATCACAGTTCAACTCCTCTCTCTACACAATCCTGCTTCTCTCATTCCTCCAAGGAATTGTTTCCAGTAGAACTCTACAATAAATATTCTGCTTACAAATTTCCACCTCAGAGTTTATTCCCCAGGGAACCCAGTCTATGACATGCATTCAGACCAACATAACAGTTGTATAATTGCCAACCTCAGAAATGTATGAATACTCTAAAGTACCTGAATTTTTAATCATATTTTAAAGGTCAGAATACTAATGAAAATGATAAAGTGAGAGATGTGAATTTCTAATCAATTATTCCTCAGCAATAAACTAACCATTATGAGTTTTCTTATCTTTGAAAGTTAGACAAAGACTAGTTCCAAAACCCAATCACTTGTATTAGGGAAATATTTATTGAGTCCCACTCTAAGCCCAAAAAATGCAAAGAGCTAATAATGGTAAAACAAATATGGCTCAGGCCCTGCCATCAAAGAGAGTATATTTAATCAACTATTTGCAATAAAGTGTGACAATAAAGCAACAGAGGTGTGTATCTGATGAAAAAATGGGACAAAAGAAGAGTGATTATCCTGTTTGGGTGAATCCAAGGAATCCTCATATAGGAGAACATATTTTAATTGTGATTGCAAACTTTAATAAAGAATTAATGGGGTAGGAAAACAAAGGATGGGAAGAGTAATTCAGGCAAATGTAATATAATGTACAAAGTCACAGAGACAGCAAGGAGGACACTTTGTTCAAGGAAACCCAGGTAATTCAAGATGGTGGTATACAAGGAAATAGAGGCAAGGCAGAGAATGGGTTCAGACCGGACAACGAAGGTTCTCTGCCAAACTAAGAAATATTCTCTGGAATACTATGATAAGATCCATGTTTTAGAAAGGGCATTCTGGAAATGGAAGGGAGAAAGTATTGGAGAGAAGCAAGACTAGGAACAAGATAACAAGTTAGGATACTCTGGTAATAATACAAATGCAAGGTAATGAGAATAGTGACAGTTGTGATAGAGAAGCATATACAGAAATAAGAGGAAGTACAAATAACAGAATATGGTGATCAAACTCCCCGTGATACAACACCTCCTTTTGTTGGTATTGCATACCCTCTGGCTTCTAGTGGTCAGAGGCAGCCAATTATGCCTCCAGGTATATCCCAAGTGGCCACCTATATTAAAATTTATGTGTCCTACAGTCATGTCTTTAGGAACCATAGTTACTCTGGTAAATTAATTTATTATAGACTTTAGTTCAATATCTCCCAAATGTATCTCCACTTTAACAAGAGTCTTAGTGAATATGTAATGTCTTAACACTGGGGAAGAGCCACTAATGATGAAATTGCAGGCTGTCGTTAAATCTTCCCATGCTTAAGGCTGGTCACATTTTCTACATACATTATCTTTTTTCCATCAAGGAAAATTGAAGTATTACTTGGTGCATACAACACCTAATTATAAGCAAACTAAATTTTCCAATGTAGACAGAGTTTTTAAAAGAAATTCCTTTGTTCACAGAATTATGCATATTTACAAGCACCACACTTAGAAGAAATCAAAAATCACTATGTTACAAGCTACAGATAAAAGGAGATGGCTTAAAATTGGAAGAAAAGAAAAAATTCTGAAACATCCAAATTTATATTAAAAACTTAAAAAAATAATATCCCAGCTTTTGAAATTTATAGACAAATCAATTGATGCAATGAAAAATACAGTAATGGGCCCCACGGTGAAGTAATTTGCCCACATTGGTGAACAATCCAAGACACTAAATTCAGGACCCATTTATTCAGTATTTTAATTTAGTGTTTTTTCCCCCAATACTTAATTCATAAAAAAAAAATCCATCACGATTCTATTACATTGCAGAGGAATGAGAACACATAATGGTGACTTGATTAGTATTACAATAGCCAGTTTTCATCATTACTTTCCATTTCATTTTAACAGGGTTTTTAATAAACTCTCTGCTAAACCCACTCAGCTCCAATTTTATGAAGCCAGACTATGTATTTCATATTTTATAGGTTTCTCCCTAAATCGTGTTTCATGTCAAAGTTGCTGTCTTGGTGTACCCTGAGCAGATCTCTCTATCACTCATTTCTGACCACAGAAATGTTTGTTCCTTCAGTTCTGGGAATTAGCTCTTCAGACAGAAGCCAATTTGAAGGCTTGGCTTCAAATTCTTCTTGGGAGAAATGGAATATAAATAGATTCAACTCAATAATACTGAGATTTTCAGGTTTCTTCCTTCTTATCCCCAACAACCCTGGTTACTTAGAGACATCGAGACTAAATGTCCAGAAGTTCTCAAGTTGCAGGCTCTCAAGACAAGCGGAGGAGGCAGGTGGAGATGGGCTGACAATGAGCTCTATCTTCAGACTTCACATGGAAAATAGCAACAATAAATGAAAGGAGATGATCATATATGCTCAGAGCCATTCTTCAGAATCCATATACATATATAGTCATGTTCAACACTAAAGTGCTGGCATTATAAACTACCTGTAACAAATACATAAACTATTGAAGAGACTGGTGATGAAGATAGGCAGAGGAGTGCAGAGAACGATTAGAAGAAAAACAATGCTACACTAGCAGAAGATGCCAGGGTCACACCCAAAAGCTATGAATCCTTCTATTAAATGGTTTAAGTTTAAAAGTATTTGCCTTTATTGCTAAACTTAAGTACATTCAAAACTTTATAACAGTTTATAGTGGTAGTATCTGACTGATTAACAAATTATGAAATTGTTATTCCTGAGTTACAAATAAAATGCATCATTGCTTCTCAATGACAGAGTCAGGTTCAAAATTGGATTCACTGAAGAAAGAATTATGGGTTACTATATTTTTTTATGAATAGAAGTGATATATCTATGCTAAGTGAATTACCAAATCTCAGACCAAGTAGAAAATCCCAAGGACTCTATTACAAATTAGCAGTTATTATGGGACTAGCACTAGATAGCACCATTGATATTTTTACATATGATGTCAATATAATTTTATAACACATAAAACTATTACAATAATTAAATCAGTAAAATATTAACAAAAATTAAATTTTAGTATCAGACATATTTATTAGTTAGAGCATATTTAATCATTTATAACTATAATTAAAATATAAAATAAGAATGCAACATTTTTTACTGAGCACTAGTTGACATCTATTTTTAACAATTACATGATAGATATAAATTTTAGATAAAAATATATGTCATATGTGATTTATTTTATCACTACATCAGAAAAATCTAATAATGAGGTTCAGGTTTGCTGAAAGATGAGGGAGAGAGGGGGAAAGGAAAGTCAACACATACATGACATGGAATCTAAAATGAGACAGTGATTTTTAATTCAAAAAAGAGAGTTCTAAGTTAGTCACCAGTATTTAATGCATATCAGACAGTTAGAATTGTCAAAAACATACATGGTTTATTGTGACCTAGGAATGAGAACATTATTATGTATTCATTACATTCTCAGCTGCTTTAGTTCTGATTCTAATATACTGGTTAATTTAATTAACGTTATATAGATGTTTTATTCAATTCTTATGAACAATTTTAATCAAAAGTTTGATATGATAGGTAGCCACTCTGAGTTAGACAATAGGTTTCAGCTGTATTTTTCTTTAATGTATGAAATTAAAAATGCAATATAAGTAGAGACTATCTGAATTTTTAAAGAGAGAACTTATGTGAATCTTTTCATGATTAAACATCATGAAAATGGCTTCAAATGATCAAATAGCATGTACTCGTTATCAAGTAGCAAGTAACAAAAAGATATATATGAAAAATTGATGGAAAATATTAGATGTTAATTATTTTCCCTATATTCTATCACAAGGTGGGAATGCACAAAGAAGGTAAAACACAAATTTTACTATTAAAAAAATGATTCAGGCAAAAGTTATACAAAATAGAATGGTAAAAATTACATCCTCTGATCTTTTAATGTCCTACTAAAATGTCCAATATCTTTCCTTAAAAATAAACATTGATTTTCTCAAGCATTCTATTTCAAAATACTGTCAAAAGAACTAAATGTTGGGGCCGGCCGAGTGGCGCGATGGTTGAGAGCTCGCTTGGGATGCCAGAGGGCCCGGTTTGGATCCCACATATGAGGGCCAGTGACACTGCCCTCTACAGCTAAGATGCTGAACGACAGCTCAACCTGGAGCTGGGCTGCCATGAGTCGCCGGCGACGGCGTAGGCTGCACTCCCTGTGGCAGTGGGTTGCCATGGGCTACCGTATGTAG
>NW_017731798.1:174442-198598 GCF_001890085.2 Hipposideros armiger
TAACAGAAAGAGGAGAGAGAGAGAGAGAGAGAGAGAGAGAGAGAGAGAGAGAGAGCAGAGACAGGGTTCATTGCTTCAAACTATCTCAGGTTCTCCTATTCGGTTCAGAATCTCTGCCTCACAGTAATACAACACATCCAGACATATGATTATCTATTAGGAGAAGGGGAAATGTGCTCAAATGCAGAGCAATTTAATAATCTTTAGAAGTAGTCTTTAAATAGTAAGGCAGGCAACTAAGAATTGGGTGAAAAGTGTTGCAATTGAAGTCTAAAGAAAGCTTCAAATATCCATCCCAAAAGAGCAACTAAATGTAACTCATGAAGCAGAGGAAGATGAGGAAAATGAGGAAGAAAAAGGTAACAATAAATAAAATCATATAAAATAAAATAGACACCTATCATCTCTATGTGAATATCTTAGACTAGGAGAAACACCACAAATGCACTTTAGTTTTGAAATGTTGTCAATTAGCCTCATTAAATGTACTTTCAAAATCGGATTATGATTGCATTATAGTTGTTAAAGATGCTTTAGATTATGTGACTAGAGTACATAAAATAGCCATGCTTCATGATCATTTTGTATACCATTCTAAATATTGAGAAAATTCAAAAGATGTTCTGTTTTCCTCATTCTGTACACTTTGCTCTTGGTTAACACATTAGACAGTAAGTGCTCTCATGCAATTTTTAAAAGCTACAAAATTATTGGAAACATATTTTTTATTTTGATCAATTAAAAAGGGAAAATTACCTTGATGTTAATAGCCTTAGTAAAATAACATTGCCTTTTGAACAAATTAGATGTAATTATGCCATATTGTACCTTCATTAAGTTTAGAGTCATTATTCTGTATACAGAGAATTAGAATTTTACTTTTGTTCTTATTTTTGGAAAGATTATCTGACATGATAATTTGTTTTATTTAGTTAAGTGCAGAATTTTACAACTAAAAATGATAGATCTACCTTAGCAAATGAAGAGACAATTAGCTATTAAATCCTACTAAAATTTGTATTTAAAAGAATATGTACAATACCAATTTTGTACATGAAGAATGCTGAAATGTTTTTGAAGCTAAAAGAATGGAGTTTCATTAAAAACAAAAGTGTATTTTTATGCCAATATAAGAGCCTAAGAGACAAGGCACAAAGGAAAATAAGTGAATTGTTTAAGTCTTTAAACTATGAAGATTTTTGGGTTAGGGTAGTGGAATCATGGGTGATTTGTCTATTCTCTTCTCTTTTCTAATCTTTTATTTACTATACTAACAGTGTTTTGGGGAATGTAAGAGAAACAAAAATTCATAGACACAGACAATAGTTCAGTGGTCACCAGAGGGTAAGGTAGGAAGGGGTGGTAGATGAGAGTAAATGGGATCAAATATATGGTGATGGAAGGAGAACTGACCCTGGGTGGTAAACACACAATGTGATGATGTATTACAGAATTGTACACCTGAAACCTATGTAATTTTACTAACAATTGTCATCCCAATAAACTTCAATTAAAAAAAAAGAAAAAACAAACAAACAAAAAAGCAATATATTTTAACCCTTAAGAAGTAGCTCCAAGCTTAAGACATATATGTTAATTTAGACAAGAGATGTGAATAGCAGCCCAGAAAACTTTAGGAAATTCATCAGCTGGTAAGTAGTTGGTTGAGATTATCTTTGAGATTGAGTTCACTCAGCAAATATGATTTTTGTTTAGCATTCAAGAAATGAAGTAATTTTCCTTCTTTGTTGTAGCATGTGCAGCCTTCTCTCTTTAAAGTATTATCACAAAACATATGTTTTTTTGACACCAAAGCTTAAAATCCCTTTCCTTTCTGAATCTTAAAGGAGACTATGAAGGAGGTCACTCCTTCCCACCACCCGAACTGGAGTGTTGAAAGCATTTCCCTATGTACCAAATAAGCCCAGCAGGAAAGAAACAATATCCTGTACTCAGTATGTATCCTTGGACATTTCTGACAAGTGGAAACAAATTTAAATGCCAGCAAAGTCTGTTTCTACAAACTGGCTACATACAAACATTTCTGCTCAAGAACAAAGCTACACCCCTCCTGAAGCATGTGCTTATGCCAGTTACGTTGTTCTACTGCAATTTGTTCTTGAGAAAATATTATCCATGTAATTCTATCGAGTCAGTGGATCTTTAAACTCTGTGTCTTCTAAGTGCAGGTTGTTAAAATTAAACCAGCTGCCTTTCCAGAATATTTTCTGTAAACATTTCATGATTTAGAAAAAAAAAATTTTTTTTCTTAATTGTACCATTTTTGTTGTTGTTGTTCACTGCCTGTCTCAGAATTGGATACATTGCCCATTGGCCCCTTCAGGCATCAGTTTAATCTTTACCTTCAGGTATTGCTTCTCACTTGTAGAGTGCAAACATCTACTTCATGTACTTTCTAAGTAATTTATAATAATACCCATGGGGAGCTACATAGTTTCAATTATTAATAATAATGTCCTGAGTGAGAAGGAATTTACTTTTTTGAAGTGAAGATTATTTATGTTCTCAGTTGCTACCCACACATTTTTTGGGTTTGGGTTTGAGGGCATGTTTTATTTTTTTTTCATTGAAAAAAAAATATCTGTTGAGCTTGAATTGTCCAAAATGTAGATCTCAGCAGTTTCAAAAGTTATATTTAATACTCGTAGTTCAAAGATGAAAAACATTTATCTCCCTACAAACAAAGCAATCTTCTTACCAAAGCATATTTCATCAGCTATAAATATGTTTATAATACAGTAATCCTTACTAAAACCACATTGGCTTCATTGTCAGTTACTATTCAGTTCAGCTCTCCCTTCCCCTCTTTTACGACTAGCACTTCTTTAAAGAGTGCATAGTTTATAACTGATGTTCTCTGTTTGCTGTGCGCTTCTTAAACTAACAAAGCAAACACACTTTCTGGAACAGCTCCTCTCACTACTGTTCACCTCAGGCCAAGCCCAGGGAAGTTTCTCTTCATGAAGGAGACAGCCGCTCCTTTCTTGGGAAACACAAGCTAAGAATATGAATAAACTGAGGGAATTTCAGTCTGCTGAGACAACAAATATCAGTGAATCATTTATTTGGTGACTGCTTCTCTTTCACCTCTCCCCCAGTCTTTCCTATAAAAGAAGAAAGTCATTGTGGTTTCGCAAATCCAAATCTACAATAACAAAGATAGGCATTATGACCAAGTATAGCTGGTCCAAAAATAACAGAAGAGTCAAATGAGTTGTCAGGTAGTGCAGGAATGTGGCGGTCTTGTGAGTAAGATTCATAGATGAATACAGCTTTTGGACTCCAGACACAAAGCACTCCCTTTACTAAGATGTCAGTACCTGAAAAAGTGACATGTGTGATGCCTGTCCAACAAGAAAGAGTGTCTTTATGTATAGAGTTTTTTTCCAAGTACAATTAAATCCGGACACTGCTGAATAGAGACAAAAAAGCCCAGCAATCATGTAAAATGAGAGGAAGTGAGGCAAAACAAAATAAAACATAAAACAAATGTACAAACAAAATTAATAAAGAAAACTGTGAAAACGTGATTTCCAACAAGAATATGATTATTATATCAAATGAATTACTTAAAGTATGTCACAGAATTCCAATTAATTGGTGAGGCATTATATTTTAATGGGCAATAGTTGGAAACAAGGAAAATCTGAATAAATTGTGGCCTTTAGCTTAAAATAATGCTATTGCAAAACAATAATACAACGAACAATCTTTTCTTGTTAACCTTGCATTTCTCATTCTCTATCATTCTCTCTCATTCTCTCTCACGTACACATCTACTTCACATATAGAGTGCACACACACTAGTGACTCACATAAATGCAACAAAACTGACACTCTAAGGCGTTGTCAGTTATCCCACAGTTATTTTGCTTCAAAGAAGACATAACCAAGAAGAATTTTGAATGTTTACCTAATATCTGTTCTATGATAAAGGTCACCTCTAAACCACTTCACTTCCAAATGTTTGAATCCTAAATTGAAAAGGCACAAAAAAAATCAAAATTGTTTTTAGCTTTTCTACATATTTTAGTTATGATGAGTCTTTTCAAGTGATTGGGACTTTTATAATTAAAAAAATATTTACAGCAATCTGAAATCAACTTTCTAATATGTGCATCCTTCATAGAAGTATATTTGAATATTAACTCTACTATTCTTTCTAAATCTGTCCCCATAGTAAATATTTACACACACCTATATTGTCTGTCTTAATACATGGAAGAAGGGTTTCTAGAAAAATCATTAAGTCACAAAAATTATTTTCGGTACTTCAATCAAAACCTATAAGCCAATACACTAGCTAGTGATTAATGAGCATAGCCTAAGCATCCAGTTTTGGCAAAAGCTTAATTTTTGAGACTTCTTTGTTGTTATCTAATGTGTTCATTTCAGAAGGTCTCAGTGCAATGAATAGTGATCAGGTAGAGGCCATACGTTATATCGAAGCTCAGGTAATGTGAAAGTTTCATAACTATTGACTGTGGCCTTAAAAGGTTAGTAAAATCAGTATGTCACCACTAGTGAGGAAACAAAATTGTGGTTGTATAAAGTAATATTTGGCTCAATTTTCCTAAAAACTGGGCTAAAATATTGTTGAATTGGAGCAATATTTGGTGCTGAGACTTCCTTATGGTAGAGCAGATGAAGCTCATGATAATTCAATGTCTCTAAACTATACTGAAGTGACCCAGAAGAAATAAATAATTGAGTGTAATTGTGTAATATTCATGTGTATGTGTGTGTGTGTGTGTGTGTGTGTGTGTGTGTTTGCATGAGAGAGAGAGAGAGAGAAACAGAGAGACAGAGACAGAGAAACAGCTGAAATACTGAAATAGATTACTTTCTCAAGAGATTTCCCTATTTCCCAAATTTAAACTGCAGAATTCAGATATTAGTTTCCAAATTAACATCGCCCATTAATCTATTTCCCCATTTATTTACAAACTAATAAAAAGAATTTGGAAGTCTTTTGTGTAATTAGCAAATGCAAAGGCATGCCAGGCTAGTAGATTACCTTTGACTTCTTGTCCCTTTTTAACTGACAAACTCTGAACGTATTTTTATAATAGGATATATACAAGGATAATGTCGTTGTCTTTAAAATCATGTGAAGAGGTGTTTAGTATCACCTTTCTCATATGAAAAACACTCTTGGTCAAGTTGGAAGGCATTTATACATTTCACTTCATATTCTTGATATGCTGGAGGCAATGTGACCTCTGATCTTTGGCTATTGATTAGAGGAAGGGATTACAGTCCCCCATTTCTCACCATTTAATCTGTCAAAATTTCAAGAGCAAAACAAAGTCGCTGATTTATTTGATATTTGTATACTAAGATAATTTAAAAAGACTACTTTGAAACAGCCATGATGCAAACAAAAAGTTTAAATGACTTATCAAATCATCATAATGCAATTATAACTGTATTTTATTGAAAATTAAACTGAGTTATGCATATTATGATAAAATTGTTAAAAATCTCTATGAACACCAATTTTCTCTGTTCTTTATTAATCTTATTGTTGAAAATTCCATTTTTTTAGATCTCACTAATTAAACATCTATGTAGTAACTCCAATGAATCAGATATGGCTCCTGGCTCTCAGCACTACACACATCTCTGTGAAAGACAGATTATTAGTCCTTTTTTACCGACAGCAGACTCGGTCTCAGAGAACCAGTAGCTGACCTCAGTGCACACAATAGAAGTGATGGGGCCAGGATTGACATCCAATTAGTCTGGCTCCAGATTTGTGCTCATAACTATTTTCCCAGCATTTTAAATTTCTCCTTTAGACTTCGATAAAGGGTGATCATAACTATCATATCTTACAGCTTGAGTTCACTACATCCTTAATGATGTTGTACATAAAATACAATTATTTACCAAAGCAAATTAGCTCTCTGTAATGAAATAAATGACAACTATAGGTCTGAATACTTAAGAAAGTATTAATCAGCACAAATACTTAATTTTTAAAATATAAAACCCGAAGTTATAAAAAATCATAGAAAGACCACTCCTGTTACATAGAACATGCTGTTTGAACTGAAAACATATCAAATTGTTATTGTATTGTGTCATCATTTTTCCTGCGATTTCTAGTTTAAAATGTGTCAAGTAGTAATAACATGTTATTATTAATATTAAGTATTGTATGTGGCTAAATGAATTCTTGCTGTTGCCTATAAAATTACAATGTCATTCTAAATTTTGCTTTGGGATCCATGGTAAGTAGTTATACCACATGCTCAGTGGGTATTCATTATTATAAGAAATCCAGTGACCAACTATGTCTAAACATCTAGAATAATTATTTTAGCAAGTAAGTAAATACGTAAAGCAAAAATAACCAAGCCTCACATCTCCACCCTATTTGGTATAGAGAGATGAAGATAATTTTCCTTTCATAAATTATTTTGATTTTGTCCTAATAAAGTCAATGAAATGTGAGAGATTTTCTAATAATTTATTTTTTAATTTCCTTTCTTTTGACCTATTAAAAAATTCACTATGGTGAATTTATTAACCAGCACTATTATATAACTATTCTGAGCATACCTGCTTCCTTGTAAATGCCAAGCTAATAAAATCATAGTAACATCACTGAGGTGATAATAAGAAGTATACATTTCAACTTTTCATAAGTTACAATTGCAAAATTGTATCATGATCAAAATTTCTGAAAATATGACATTTGTTCCCCAAGTAATGTTATTTTAAAACTCCAAAAATTATTTAATATTGTAGATCACCACTCCCTATTTCTAATAACCTCACTGACTCCTCACAAAACATAACACCAGATGAAAAGTTAACTGGCACTCCATTCCTATCTTCTTTGTAGAACATAGTTGTAGAGAGACGTTATTTTAGGTTGAGGAAAAAGGAAAATAAATTTAGGTATAGTATACTTGGTGTTCAGTTGAATATACTCAGAAGAAATGGGAGACGGATAAATGGGAAGCACAAGGAAAATGGAGACCGCATGAATGAAAGACTATCACCTGGGTTGAATTATACTGGGGTTGTTTTATATTTTGTGGGATCTGCATTTCCTGTCATGACAGAGACTCAGTGTTCCAACAGAGGTTTTTTTTTTTTGTTTTTTTTTAATCTCTTCCAACTAAACCAAAATTAACTCTTTAAAAAGAACAAATTGGAGTTGGAATTGGAATAGGGATAAATAGGTGAAACACAGAAGATTTTAGGAAAGTGAAAATAAACTCTATGATACCATAATGATGGATACAAGTCACTATACAGTTGTTCAAACCCATACAATGTAGAACACCAAGAGTGAACTATAATGTAAACTATGGACTTTTGGTGATTATGAGTGTCATTATAGGTTAATCAGCTGTAACAAATGTACCACTTTTTATGGGGATGTTAACAATGGGAGAGTCTGTCCAAGTGGGGATCAGAGGCATTATGGGAAATGGCTGTACCTTTCCCTCTGCTTTGCTATGAAACTTAAACTGATTTTAAACAAGTAAAACTTCAATATTATCAAACGTTAAAAAAAAAAGAACCCATCTACTCTGAAGTCTTTCAAATGAAAATAAACTAATCAAAGAAAGTTGTCCTCATCCTGCTTTGTGAGCAACCTCTCTGTGTCCACTCCAATTTGGACCCCAATGTGTAAGATTGAATTAATCCCCAGAGGTAAGTAGGTTCTACTGAAAAAGCACCAATAAATTAAGCATTTCTACTTGTCTTTACCTGTTGCCTATAATGACAACTTCAATCTAAAACCATTACTCTTAAGACAGTTTAAGAAGAATAACTTCTCAGTTATTCTAGTTTTAGAACGTGTTATTCTATCCACACTTCATAGCATTAACTTTGTCATGGATCTAATTTCCTATAATGTGTAAAATTTAAAAATATTTTTTGGAGTCTAGTAGAAATCAGGGAGGTTCATGCTAAATATTCCAAACAAATATAGAGTGAAATTGTTCATTCTTTGCTTTACTATTTATATTATATAATGTACTAATGACGTAGGAAAACAAACAATATGAACTTACTTTCAAAAGTTCTTTCTTTACTTAAGTTTTCCAAACTCCTACACAGATTCTTTATTTTCTTATTATAAATACCAAAAATAGCAGCCAGGTTGTTCTTAAGCAAATGTTCAGTTTAAGGACTGTATCCAATTATTTTCCTTTGAACTTCTGACCTGGTGAAGGAGGCAGGGTCTCTTTCCAACAGGAGAGTTTACTGTTTTGTCATTCTTACATGGAGGAGCATTGGGAACAGGGATAAAAGCAGGCTTCATCTCATTTGTCTCTTTCTGTGGGCACCAGGCCAGAAAGTCAGCATGCCTCCAAGTTAAAAAGAGCTGAGAGTGTTATAAAACATGTTTCCACCTTTCTGCCCTTTTTGGGTTGAATACAGGGTGGATTGTCTGCATTGGCAGCTCCCAAGGTTAGTCACAAAAAGATACAAGAAGGCTCAGGAAATCCTCACTATCTACAACATCGTTCTTAGCTACAGGATTGAAAGCTGCACTATAGAAAGAGGCAAGGTTTAGTAGCATAAAATTCCAAAACTTCATGGAAATATTATTTCTTGGCAAGGTAATGGGATAAAAAAGATCCTTACAATTTTAAACAATTACACAGAATTCCATTTGCCTCGTTTTGTTTGTTTGTTTGTTTGTTTGTTTTGTTTGTTTTTTTTAATTGGGGAATCGGGGGAAGGGGAACAGACAAGTTGCTGTTGTTTTATTCTTCAGTCTAGTTGTGGAGGACGTTGCTTCACTGGCCCAAGCTGGCACCATCATTGCCCTCTTCCCAGGAGAGGCAGATCAGTCGCCAGCATCTGGATGGCCACTCACAGTGGCTGCTGGCTACACACAGTAGCTTATGGCAGCCCACTGCAGCAGTGGCTGCAGCCTACGCCATTGCGGGTGACTCACAGCAGCCCAGCTCCAGGTTGAGCTGTTGTTCAGCATCTTAGCTGTAGAGGGCAGTGTCACTGGCCCTCATATGTGGGATCCGAAATGGGGCCCTCTGGCGTTGGAAGCCAACTCTTAACCAATGCGCCACTCAGCCGGCCCTCCATTTGCCTCATTTTGTTTCACCAAAAGCAAATTCACTTTTGCACATATAATTAAATTACAAAGGTGCTCAGTCCACAGGAATTTGTGGATGTCTACAGGTGATTCAGTGTCCTTATACAAGTATATCTCATTTTATTGTCCTTTTATTTATTGTGCGTCACAAATAATTGTGTTTTTTGCAAATTAAAGGTTTGTCGCAACCCTCACGAGGAAGCCTATCAGCACCATTTTTCCAACATTTGCTCACTTCATGTCTCAATATCACATTTTAGTTATTCTCTCCATTTTTCAAACTTTCTCATTAATTTTTTTCATTATTATTTGCTTTTTTCATTATTGCTATTTCATTATTATTTGTTATGGTGATCTGTTATAAGCAATCTTTGATGTTACTTTTGCAATTGTTTGAGGTTCTATGAACCTTATAAGATGGTGAACTTAAGCGATAAATGTATGTGTTCTGACTGCTCTACTGACTGGCTGTTCCTCCATCTTTCTCCCTTGCCTCAGGCCTCCCTATTCCCTGAAACACAATAATATTGAAATTAGGCTAATTAATAACTCTACAATGGCCTCTATGAGTTCAAGTGAAAGGAGGAGCCGCATATCTCTCACTTTAAAGCAAAAGCTACAAATGATTAAGGTTAGTGAGGAAAGCATATCAAAAGCTGAGACTGGCCCAAAGCTAGATCTCTTGTACCAAACAATTACCCAACTTTGCATTTGTGAATGCAAAGTAAAAGTTCTTAAAGAAAATTGCTCCAGTGAACCCATGAATGATACAAAAGCAAAATAGCATTATTGCTGATACGAAGCAAGTTTTAATGGTTTTGATAGAAGATCAAACCAGTCACAACATTCCCTTATGCCAAAGCCACTTAATCCAGAGCAAGGTCTTAACTCTCTTCATTCAACTCTGTGAAGGCTGAGAGAGGCGAGGAAGCTGCAGAAGAAAAGTCTGAAGCCAGCCCAGGTTGGTTCATGAGGTTTAAGAAAAGGAGTGTCTCAATAACATAAAGTGCAGGTGAAGCAGCAAGTGCTGGTGTAGGAGCTGCAGCAAGTTATCCAGAATATCCAGCTAAGATAATTCAAGAAGGTGGCCACACTAAACAACAGGTTTTCAGTGTACATGAAATAGCCTTCTCTTGAAAGAAGCTGTCTGGCTTCAAAGCTTCAAAGGACAGGCTGACACTCTTATGGGGCTAATGAGCTGGTGACTTTAAGTTGAAGCCAATGCTCATTTACCATTCTGAAAACCCTAGGACTCATAAGAATTATGCTAAATCTACTCTGCCTGTGCTCTACAAATTGAACAACAAAGCCTGGATGACAGGACATCTGTTTATGACATGCTTTGCTGAATATTCTAAGCCCACTCTTGAGACATACTGCTCAGAAAAAGATTTCTCTCAAAATATTACTGCTCACTGACAATGCACCTGGTCACCGAAGAGCTCTCTGATGGAGATGTATAACAAGATTAATGTTGTTTTCATGCCTGCTAACACAACATCCATTCTGCAGCCCATGGATCAAAGAGTAATTTTGACTTTCAAGTCTTATTATTTAAGAAATACATTTTTGTAAGGCTATAGCTGCCATAGATAGTGATTCCTCTGTTGGATCTGGGTAAAGTAAATTGAAAATCTCCCCAAAAGGATTTGTCACTCTAGGTGCCATTGATAACATTTGAAGAGTCAAAATATCAACAGTAAGAGAAGTAAAAGAAGTTGATTCTAACCATTATGAATTACTTTGAGGACTTCAAGACATCAGTGGAGGAAGTAATTGCAGATGTGGTATAAATAGCAAGAGAAATAGAATTAGATGTGGAGCCTGAAGATGTGACTGAATTACTATAGTCTCATGATAAAACTTGAACACATGAGAAGTTGTTTCTTACAGATGAGCAAAGAAAGTGGTTTCTTGAGATGGAATTTACTCCTGGTAAAGATACTGCAAAGATATTGCAATGACAATGGCGAATTTGGAATATTACATGCACTTAGTTCATAAAGTAGCCACAGGATTTGAGAAGATTGACTCCAATTTTGAAAGAAGTTCTACTGCGGGTAAAAAGCTATCAAACCGCATCGCATGCTACAAAGAAATTGTTTGTGAAAGTAAGAGTCAATTCATGCAGCAAACTTCATTTTTGTCTCTTTTTAAGTAGTTGCCACTGTCATCCCAACCTTTAACAACGGCCACCCTAATTAGCAAGTAGTCATCAACATCAAGGCAAAATCCTCCACCAGCAAAAATATTATGACTTGTTGAAACGTCAGATGTTGGATAGGATTTTTCAGCAATAAAGTATTTTTTAGATTATGGTATACATTGCTTTTTAGGTACTATGTTATTGTTCACATAATAGGCTACAGGATGGTGTGAAATAGCTTTTGTATTGCCCTGGAAAACCAAAAAAATTGTGTGACTCACTTTATTGGTATACAATAGTATCTGCTTTATACCAGTGGTCTGGAAGTGAACCTGTAATATCTTCAAGATATTCCTATATAGCAATTTCATATAAAATAAGACCCATTTTTTGCTATATCCTGTGCCTTACTAATTTCACAGTCTTTTTAGTCTCTGTAGAATTAATTTCTTTTTGCTGCAGTACAATAAAAAAAGAGACATTAAATTATGACAATTCAAATTAGAAAAGCAGGAAATAGAGTTAAGGTTTCCAAATCAGAATGACTTTCTTAGTGGCCATACTGGCATATGACAAAATGCATTGTGATCATAAGACAAACCTGAGTATGATAACAATTGATTTTAATGTATCTAGAAATAAAGGAGAATACAATCTCTTCAAATGAGTGATTCAAAACGTAATGCATTAATATTAAATTTTCTCATCTCACGTAAAATGTTATATATTAAAAAGTTTAATGCCACTATCATTCCCTCCCATATATTCTAGTCCTTATTTTTTTGGCCATAAATTACATAATATTCTTCCAATAACATTCTACCATCCTTCCTCTGATGTCTTGTTCTTCTCTCTTATTTCATGGTTATGTATCTTTCAAACCTCAGTCCCTTTCTAACCTTACTTCAGGATTGCCTCTGGCTAAAATTAGCTCAGCCTTGTCTCACTTCAGATCAGGTAAACTAAACCTGTTGTGTAAGTTTCACCAATACCACTGAGCATGAGCAGAAACTTCATCTGGGCAAAACAGCAGAAAAAACACAAGTTTCATTTATCAAATAACATAATTTTTGACAAAATATTTTTAGTTTCAGCATAAACCTAGATCCTGGAATTATAAATTTTTTTCTTTGTTTTATAGTTGTTAATGTTCACAGCATAAACAGTGGTGTATAAAAAAAATGGTGTAAGAACTTCTAAAATTTTGCTCCTGAAGTAACTCAGGGCAGCGTTCCCAGTTTATCAAGGACTGGAAGATTTTTCAACAGTGACATTTAGCAGTGAACCCCAGAAAGTTTTAGGCAAGCCAGGAAAGAGTTGGTCACTGTAGTGTGTGTGTGTGTGTGTGTGTGTGCGCGCGTGAGTGCGTGCATGCGTGTGTGTGTCTGTGTTTAGTCGGGGAAGATAGCTGGGACATTTTGGCTGAGCTTTGGAGAAATATAGCTTAAAGTAGCACAAGGAAAATAAGAAATTTTTTAAAGTAAAAAATAAGGACCCAAAGTTATCTTTAAAAGTTATGCAATTTCGAACTAATAATAAAAAATAAAAAAGTCATGCAATTTCGTATTCTATACTATATCTGTGATCATTTTAATATAAAACCATGGTTTATCTTTAGTGATTAAAATTCCCCCTTTTCACCTCCAGACTTCAAGTAAAAGTGGTGTTTCACATTTATCAAATACTCTCTTGGCACACTGCCACACGCTTTGGCAGATTTAAGGAATGGCCGTTTATGTTTCCCAACTTTAATAAAATATAGACTTCTAAACTATTGAAACATTAATACATATATATATATATATATATATGAAATATTTATATATATATATAAAACATAACATAACATATAGATTATTTTATTGTGACATATAACACAGATATAAAGTGCACAAAATAGAAATATACAGCTCAAAAGATTACCTTAATTTTGCCAAGAGATAGAACATCAACAGTAGCTCCTAATTCTACCTCATGCCTCCTCCCAAATACGACCCCTTTTCCTCCAATATCACCCACTATATGGATTTCAGTGATAATCACTTGCGTCTTATTATTTTCTTTAACCACAAAATGTATATCCTTATACATCTCTAAACACTACTGTTTCATTTTACCTGTCTTGAGCTTTTATAAATACTACTAAACATTATGTATTTATAATAACACACAAAAAAATTTCTATGTAATGATCATGAATATCTTTGTCAGGATATAATATTTAGTGTGTCATATTTTATGCTGTTCAGTGACATGTTTACATTTGATTTTCTGTTTTCTGCTGCTCATAGAAATATAGCCGGCTTTTGTATATTGACTTAGTACCTAGCAGCCTTGTAAAACTATTGTCAATTCTACTTTATCCATATATTGCTTTGGATTTTCTACACACATAGCAATTTTCATTGCTAGAACATATAGTGCAATTGATGTTTATATATTTACCATGTATCTTGGAATCTTGCTAAAGTCACCTAGTAGTTCTATTAGTTTTATTCTGATTTCCTTTAGAGTCTACCACATATTAGAATATAACTTATATGAATTTTTTCTAATCTATATGTATTCTGTTTCTTTTCCTTGCCCTGTAACACTGGATATGACCTCCAGAACAATGTTAAATTCAAGCAGTATCCCATAAATTTTTACATATTGTATTTTCATTATTTATTTCACAATATTTTAAATTCTTTCTACTTCTGATCTTTGCAAGTCTAAATTCTGATGTCTTTTCTAACCTGATTTTAGAATATATTTAACCCTATATTTAAACTAAACTATGGTTAGCTTCCAAATATTTGAGATTTTTCTTGTTATTACCATTTCTAGTTACATTCCATTGTGCTTAGTAAACATTTTCTGTATAATTTCAAACTTTCAAATTTTTTGCAATGCTTTGATGAATGTTTGTGTCTTCGGCAACATATAATGTACACCTAAAGAGAATGTGTGTTCTGTGGCTGTAGAGTGTATTTTTAAAATATAAATATCAATTAACTCACTGTGGTTGATAGCACCGTTCAGATCTTCTCAGTCTTTCCTGATTTTTTTTTAACTGTTGTTTTAATTGCTGAGAGAGCAACTATGATTGTGGAATTGTTTCTTTCTCCATTTAATTCTGTCACAATTTGCTCCATATATTTTGAAGTTTTGTTTTTGAAAATATACACTTTTATAATTGTTATATCTTCTCATTATATGGACTTTTGTCATTTTAAAATACCCCTCTTAAGTCTTCTAATTAATTTTCCTTTAAAATTTATTTTTTCTAATATTAATATAGTCTCTCCAGCCTTCATAAGATTTCTTTCTATTTGCATGATATATTTGTCTCGTCCATTTACTTTATTATTGTGTCTTTATACTTAAAATATGTTTTATGGAGACAACATATATTTGTATCTTGTTTTTGTTCTTTGTCATTCCAACTGTCTCTACCTTTTAATTAGAATGTTTAGTCAATTAAAATTGAATATAACATAGATCTACTATTTCTACTTATCTCATTTATTATCCTCTGTTTATCCTTTCCAAATTTTTACAAGATTACTTAAATATTTTTAGAATTATCTCTTACTATTAATTTTTCTGCTGATTGGCTATTATTCTGTGCATTATACTCATAGTGGTTGAATATATATATATATATATATATATATATATATATATATATATATAATGTATGTATATAATCTTTAACAAGTCTAAATGCTACACATAAAGTTATAAAATATAAAAATGTTTAAACACATATCTGTATTCTACTCCCTCCTTTATGTTATAGTTTTTATAGAACACAAATACACATGTCTTTATTCCATAAGATATTATAATTTTACTTTTAACAGTTATATATTTTATAACAAATTTGGGAGAGAAAAAGAGAAAATTTGTCATTTACCATTTCTTCATTCTCTCTTAAGATCCAAGTTTTCATTTGTTATTATTTCTCCTCACCTTGAGAAAACTTCTCTAGTAGTTCTTACAATATGAGTCTGCAAGCAACAAAATTTTACTTGTTTTATCTGAAAAAAATCTTTAATTTGACTTATTTTTGAAAGAAATTTTAGCTAGGTATAGAATTCAAGTTTAACAGATTTTTCATTCAGCGCTTTAAAGATTTTGTTCCACTGTTTTTGAGGGATTTCATGGTGTCTGATATTAAGTTAGCCCTAAATAGAATCATTGTTTTCCTGCACAGAATGTTTTTTTTTTTAATTTTTCCTTGATGCTTTCAAGGTTTGCTCTTATCTTTGGCTTTTAAGAGTTTGACCATGATGTACCTCAACGTAGGATTTTTTTATTTCATTCTGCGTAATGTTCATTTAGTTTAGAACATTATGTCTGCACATAACTGACTTTCATAAAATTTGGAAATTTTTCAACCATTATTTCTTTAAATATTTTTTATCCCCCATTCTCCCTCTTCTCTCTGGTGTTTCAATTACACCTTTATTTAATCTTTGGTGTCTGGATGAAAAAGGTGAAGGGATTAAGAAATATAAACTGATAGTTACAAAATAGTGACAGGGATGTAAAGTACAGTATAGGGAATATAGTCAATAATGTTGCAACAACTCTGTATAGTGCCAGGTGGGCACTAGACTAATCGGAGGAATCCTACATAAGTTATATAAATGTCTACCTATTGTGCTGTAACCTGAAACTAATATAAAATAATATGAAATGTCAACTGTAACTGAAAAAAAGAAATAAAAAAAAATCTTTGGTATCACCTAAGAGGTTCATGCAGCCCTGTTCATTGTTTTAAAATTTTGTGTTCTGTTTGTTCTCCACTTTGAAAAATTTGTAGTGATTCTATGTGTAAGTTCATTTACTTTTTTTATCTCTCATGTCCATTTAGTATTATGTCCATCCACTCAATATTTACTTAAAATATGGCATTTTTTTATTTCTGAAGTTTCCATTTGGTTCTTTTTTACTGTTTCTATTTCCCTACAGACATTTTCATTCATTGGAAACATGTTTTATTTCACTTCATTAATGATAGTTATAATAACCTTTCAAAAATTTGTGTCTTCTAGTGCAACATTTGGTTCATCTCAAGGCCAGGATCAATTGATTTCCTTTACACTTGAAATTGTATTTTATTTTCTTGGTTATTGCTATGTCAGATAATTTTGATCTTTAATCTGGACACTACTAATGTAAAATTACAGAGATTCAGGATTTTATTTTATTCCGTGGAATATTTTTGTTTGTTCTGTTTTATAAGATTTTTTTTTGGCTGAGTTTGAATGATAATGTTTTGTTTAATATGCAATAGCTCTGGGTTTTGTTGTGATAATTTTTCTTTAATTGGGCTTCTTCACGTCCATTCTGCAAACATATACTTTGGGGTCAGTCAGAGATTTGGATAGACAGCTTTAGGGTTTCTTTCTCTAGTTCTTCTTCTGGAATTTCTATACTCTTTTCAATATTCATGGTTTCCTGTCCTCACTTTTCTGATTTTCAGCAGAAATTTGGCAAGATATATTTCAGGAAACACACTGTTACCCCCACCAACACCAACCACTCTTGTGCCTTTTGAGAAGACTGTAATCATACCCGGTCTAAAAGTTATAGGGAAGAGAGCTTACTTGATAGTCCTTGCCTTAATTCTTCTAAGTAGATGTGCACTCCCGACAAGGTTCAGCTTGTCTTTCTTCATGTGCCCATGTATGCAGGGCAGCAGCTATGGTCTCATTCCAGATCCCTCTCTTCCTTTTGCATTACTTACTTTGTTTTGCATGTCATAAACTGCACAAAACAACATTAGAATTCGAGTTTTTCAATGGCTACATGTTTTATAAAGAAATTAAGAAGAAAATAGCCAATATAAATCGACTTTTACATTTACCCAGATTAGGACCAGCTACATAATTTGTCAGACCAAGAAAAAATGAAAATGTGGTACCCCATTGTTCAAAAAGAAGGAAGAAGCTTTTTCTTTTTACCACAATCTCACAATTGTCCTAACCTGCCAAGGTATCTTTATTTGCTATTTAGTGGTATTTTCCCTCTGGCTTGGGGAAATTCACAGAGTGAATATAGACCCTTACAGATGCCCAGCCCCTCACCCTACTCAGTATGTAAGACATGAACACACGACCCTGAACTCCCTGACCACCTGCAGCCAGGCCAGCACTGGGGTGGAGGATAGCAGTGGTTCCTGGTATGCATGACAAAACAGGCGGCTAAGACTCCATCCTTGGGGGGTGTTAGAGGTGGGACCATGTGGGAGCTGAGGCTCCAAGTGCCCAGGACATGCTTCATTGTCCCATTGGACTTCACATACAAATGACAAATTCAGATCTAAAATTATGAGGAATTTCAAGGTGGTGACCACAGAGCATTGAATCCCAAGCATTGGGCCTCCTTCTAAGCATAAGGCCCTATGCAAATCCTTTCATCTCATGCCCGTGGGGTAACCCTGACCCCCGTATTTTCTATTTCCAATGTTCTTCATTCTTTTTTTGGAGAATTGATTTTTCATCCGGTGTAATTTTTCTTCACCCTGAATATTGTGCAGAACTGCTGGCAACATATTTTCTTTCTTATTTGCAAAGCTCCTTGTCTTTTTTCTTCCAAACCAGTGTGAACTCCCAACCAAAGTCCAACAACTTCTCACTCCCCAGTACTTTTAGGCAGTTGCTTTTTGTACTGTGTCTATGTTGTTCGTTGTTTTGGTTTGTTTGGTTGGTTATTTTTGTTTTTGTTTTCTTTCAGAGGAGGTTTCTCTGGAATCATTTTAGATTGTCACTCCTGGAAGCAGAACTTGATCATTTTTCATGATTTTATCCAATTTCTTAGGGGAACTCAGTAAGAATGTCGATATAAATTACATGGTTTTTCATTTTCAGAATTTGAAGACTGAACAACAAACAAAATCATTGCAATGATTGCTTTCCTTCCATAAAATAATGATTATCTGTTTTCTTCCTTTCTTTATTTCCTGCAGTAGAGCATTTCTTTTGGGAAACTACTCCATAGTCTCAATCCTCTTTAGGTCAACACAGAATATATTTTCTAGATGCTATAGAGGTTATGTGACTCAAGCCTGGTTAATCCTATTTGTCCTATTCCCTGGCTATATCCATTGATTAAAAGGTTGATAAGTAACCTAAACTGAGGCAACTGGGGAAAAATTATTTTCTACCAGGATGAATAGTTGAAAAAATAACTTATGTCCCTACTGACATTACTTGGTTAGGTTCTGCCTAAAAATGATGTCAGCAAAGAGGTAAATAAAACCTCACATAGGTTTAAGAAAAAACATAACCCTTCATTCTTGAAACCCATGCTACAGCTGTGCTAAAGTCAACAACACAGCTTAAATATCCCAATATGTGAAACAACAGATTTTCTTTATTTATTTGTTTAAGACAGAAACATTTCAGTTTTTTTCTCACTTGCAAAAAAAAATGAACTCTGACTAATTAGTTTTTGTCACGAGTCAATACATGTGGTAAGCTCTATCTCAAGCAGAGGGATAAAATCAAGACAATCAAGATTTTTTAGAAGTATCTTTTTAAGTTTTTTCTTGTATATAGATTTTAATAAAATAATGTAGTATATGCTAATTTGTAACCTATTTATTTACCTAATATATTATAGATGTTTTATAGTAGATATTTTTCTACTGGCAAATCTGATAAAGTTTTTGGCATCCCCGTCCTTCCTGATAATCCTAGATCAGCACCTGTGCTAGAGAAAGTAATTTTGTAGAAATACGTTGATACTGTAGACTTGTAAGCATAATGATGCAATGTTAAGTATTATTATTATATGGATATAATATACCCGTAAGGTATAAACATACCTTAATTGACCCTCTCACGCTATTCCCTGTAGAAAACTAGATACTTGTATACAGTGTCCTTTGGGAAGTAATAGATTCCCTTGTCTTAATAGAAAATGCAAAAGTATTTCCTATTGGAGTGCAGAGCATAGGACAAGCAGACTTTTTTTTAAGCTAGTATTTTAAAATTTGTATGTGATGTCAACTAAGTGTCTCATTTGAATATTGATCTTACCTGTTATACTTTACTGCTGTGTAATGAGTAAAGTGTATTTTTTCTAGAAGTATAGGCTAAATCAAACCGTTCCCACCTCATACAGGTATTCTAGATAACCATTAGTTAATAACTCTTAGGTACTGAAATAGATTTTTTTTAAAGCACAGTAGTTATCATGTTGTGACACTGTGAATTAAGCATACAAGTTGGCAGAGTAACTGGAAAAGTAAGCGTTGCCATAGGAATGCTGACTTGTCCACACAGCAAAGTTCTGTATGTTGTTAAGATAGCAATGCTTCTAAAACTGATCTACAAATTCAACACAGTTTCTATCAAAATACCAACTAGCATTTTGCAGGAATTGAAAAGCTGATCCTAAAATTCACCTGAAAATGCAATGAACCCAAAACCCAAAACAATCTTGGAAAAGAACAGAGTTAAGATTTGAGCATTCTTCATTTCAAAACTTATGACAAAGATAAAGTAATTAAAACTGTGTGTTACTGGCATAAGGATAGATATACTGACCCATGAAGTAGAGTTAAGAATCTAAAAACAACAACAACAACCAGAAAAAAAACAAAAACCCTTAAATTTATGTTGAATTGGTTTTCAACAAGGATGCTAACCCATCTACTCAGGGAAGAGTAGATGGTGCTGAGGCAACTGGATATCTACATGCAAAAGAATGAAGTTGACCTAACCTCAGATCATATATAAATATGAAATCAAAATGGATCTAACACCTAAACGTAAGAGCTAAAAATATGTAACTATTAGGAGGTATAAGACTGAAAGTTCCTAACCTTGGAATAGGCAATGTTTTTTTAGATATGACTCAAAAATCATGGGTGACAAAAAGAAAACTTAGACATATTGGACTTCATCAAAATTAAAAAAAAATTTTATGGTTCAAAGGATCCTATCAAGAAAATAAAAAAGAGCCCACACAATGGATGAAGATATAAACAAATCAAATATAAGAAATTTGAATCTAGAATATATTTAAAACAAAAAAAAGATAACCCAATTTATTGATTTAAAATTTATTATTTATTTATTATTTAAGTATAGCTGGTATAAAATGTTATATTAGTTTCAGGTGTACAGTGTAGTGATTTTGACATTTTTATACCTTACAATGTGATCATTCCACTAATTCTAGTAACCATCTGTCATTGTGCAAACTTATCACAATATTATTGACTATATTTCACTTCTCCTTTTTCACCCATCCCCCCATTCCACTTCCCTCTAACAGGCATCCCTTTGATCTCTGTTTTTATGTCTTGTTTGGTTTTGTTTGTTTATTTGTTTTGTTATTTTAAATTCCACATATAAATGAAATCATGTTATTTGTTTCACTGTCTTATTTCATTCGCTGTTATACCTTCTAATTCCACTCGTGTTGTCGCAAATGGCAAGATTTCATTCTTTTCATGGTTAAGTAATGTTTCATTTTATATATATATTTGCATATATCTTTTTAAATTAGTGCTTTTGTTTTCTTCGGATAAATATCCAAAAATGGAATTGCTGGGTTGTATGGTAGATATATTTTTAGTCTTTTGAGGAAACTCCATGTTTACCATAGGAACTGCACCAATTTGCAGTCCCACCAACAATGCACAAGACTTCCCTTTTGTACACATCCTCGGTCAATGCATGTTATTTGTTGAATTTTTGATAACAGCCATTCTGACTGTTGTGAGGTTGTGCCTCACTGAGGTTTTGATTTGCATTTTCTTAATGATTAGTGATGTTGAACATTTTTTCATATGCCTGTTGGCCATCTGTATGTCTTCTTTGAAGAAATTTTTTTTTCATGTCCTATGCCCAATTTTTCATCAGAATATTTATTTTTCTCTTATTGAGTTGTATGAGTTCCTTATATATTTTGGATATTAACCCCTTATCAGGTATATCATTTGTGAATATAGTCTCTCATTCTGTGGATAATAACCCAATTTAAAATGTGCAAAGGATTTAGGCATTTCTTCAAAAAATATATATAAATAGTTAACAAGCATATGAAAAGATGTTCAATGTATTTATTAGTCATTTTAGAAATGCAAATAACCACAGTGAAATACCATTTTACACCCTCTGGGATAACAATAACCAAAAAGATGGATGATAATAAATGTTGGCTAGGATATAGAGAAATTAGAACCCTCCATACATTGGTGGTATGAATGCAAAATGTTGAAGAAAACAGTTAAGAGTTTCCTGGAAAAGTTAAACATGGAGTCAGCATATGAGCTATGACTACTCTTAGGTATGTACCCAAGAGAATTGAAAACATATCCACCAAAAAACTTGTATACAAATGTTCATAGCAGCATTATTTATAATAGTTAAAATGTGGAAACAACTATCCATAAACTGATGAGTGCAGACATAAAATGTGATATATCCATACAATGGCATAGCATTCAGCCTTAAAAAGAAATAAAGTACTGATACATGCTAAACATGAATCAAACTTGAAAACATGGTAAGTGTGAGAAATTCTACACAAAAGACCACAGATAGTATGATTCCATTTGTGTGAAAAGTCCTGAATAGGGAATTCCATATAGACAGGAAGTAAATTAATGGTTTCCAGCAGCTGAGATCAGGGAAGCAAAGCAGACTGACTGCTAATGGGTACAGGGACCCTTTTTGTGATTGTGAAACTGTTCTGGAATTAGATAATCGTGTTGGATGCATAACATTTTGAATACATTAAAAAACTCACTAAATTGTGTACTCTAAAAGAGTGAATTGTATGGTATCCAAATTGTACTTCAATAAAGGTATTATTAAAAAAAAAAACAATAGAAAGAAGGAAATGATAGGATGAAAGAATCCTGTTCTGATCAGATCATTACATAAGTATAGAACAGTGTAATTTTTAAATGAGGATTCTTTTTCTAGACACCTGAAAGTACTGCATACCTCCTTTATAGTGAGAATGCTGGGAGTTCACAAACTCAATTCCTTTTATTTTTGGACAAAGAGCCCAACCGTGTGAGTGAGTGCTGACCAGTAATAGAAAGGAGAAGTATTGACATTAACATCTTCCCAGCCCAGAAAAAACTCTCATGCAAGATCCTCCATAGTCTTTTCCATTTCTCAGCTTCATACAGACAGGCAATTAGAAAGCCATATGCTGAAGATGGCACAAGAAAAGAGACTGGATTAATGAAACAGGTATTAGAAGAGAGTCTGTCAGACAATTATTAACATCTATTTTTGTATTTAAATATGTAAAAAACAAACTTTTACTTTTACTATCTTCTGCCTCTAAGGTTGTGGGATTTATTTATTACTCCAGAAAGATTTTTTTTTAAAAAAAACGATTCAACTGTTCTTGTTAGGTAGATTCCAAAATTAGTAAACCAATTCTGAGAAAATTAAAATAATCAGAAGCATCACATGGGGATAATTATTTTGTTTCAGGTAACAGAGTTAAAAAAATGAAACTGACTGAATAAAAGTGTCACCTAGCATTTACCATATAAACAGAACCAAATACTTAAATATTTAGATATGGAGTTTATAATTTATGTTCTCTGGAAAAAAATTATAAAAATTTTCTTACTAGTAAACTTGAACACATCATTTTAAGTGTGAATAAAGAAACTTGACATGGCAATTTCAATGAAGCTTTATTGATACTTTAAAATGAAAAACAAATAAGGTTTTTTAAAATTTGGTTTTAATAATTAAAATTTATATGCATCAATATTCCCTGACCTGTATCTTATCAGTAGCTCCTCCCTCTAACCATAAGTCTTAAGGCTGAGACATAAGTGTTGATTTAGAGTTGTGTTCAACATTGGGCTGAGGGTCAGGAATGGGATAAAGATGTTATTCACTCACATTACTTGGTAATAAAAATGACAAAAGTGTAGTGGCCAAAACATGCCTATTAGGAATCTATACTTTTCAAACCTATCTCAAAACAAACTGCTTTACACCACCTCCGCTGCTCCATTCTTGATCTCGTTTTCATGATTTCTTGCCTGAACTACACTAAAAGCATCTTAATTTATCGTCTTTCTTCAATCTTACCACCTACAGTAAGTCAACATAGGGCATCCTTTACAAATATAAATTAATTCCAGTCTTTCTAACACTCAAAACATCCACTGCCTTCTTACAGACTTATAAAGAAGTCCCAACTCTGATTTTCAGGCTTTAGTGATTGCATGATAGGGCCCCTGGTTACACCTCTGTCACCTACAGCTCTGCTCCAGCTTCACTCTATGAAAGCCACACTGGCTTCCTCACTCCTTCTTTTTTTCTTTGGGTTTTTTTACCTGATTTATTGATGCATACATTACACACCACAAAAGTGTACATTTTGACGAGCTTTAGTAAATTCATTCCAATGTGCAACTGTCAACACAGCCAGGTCTTAGAATATTTTCTTCATTCCAAAAAAGTTTTTCTGTGCCCATTTGTAGTCAACCCTTCCTCCCACCCACAGTTCCAGGAAGCCACTGATTTGCTTTTGTATCTACAGTTTTGCCCTTTCTGAATAGAAATAAAATCATATAATATATTTCCCTTTGTGTCTGGCTTCTTTCATTTAGCATAATGTTTTTGAGGCCTGTCTATGTTGTAGTATGTAACAGTAGTTAATTCCCTTGTTTTGCTGACAAGCAGTCCATTTTATAGCTATATTATATTTTGTGTTTCCATTCACACTTCATGGACATTTGAATTTTCTCTAATTTTGACTCTTTTGAATAATGCTGTTAGTAACATTAATGCCCAAGTCTTTTATGAACATATATTTTCAAGTTTTTCTGGTATATAACTAGGAAACATATTACTGGGTCATAAGTGTATGTTTTGCTTTTTTTTTTTTTTTTTTTTTTTTTTTTTTTTTT
>NW_017731798.1:199218-251866 GCF_001890085.2 Hipposideros armiger
AGAGGGCAGTGTCACTGGCCCTCATATGTGGGATCCAAACCGGGGCCCTCTGGCGTCCCAAGCCAGTTCTTAACCATCGCGCCACTCGGCCGGCCCTGTCAGTTGCTTTTGTCATGTTATAGCCATCTAGTGAGCATGCATGAAATCTCATTATAGTTAAATTTGCATTTCCCTACTGATAATTATGTTTAAAGTCTTATTATATATTCAGTTACCATTCCTATATCTTTTTTTGGTGAAGTGTCTCAAATGTTTTGCCTTTTTAAAACAATTGGTTTGTCTTCTTACTAACTTATAAGTGTTCTTTGTATATTCTGGATATATTTCCTTTATCAGATTCATAATGTGCAATTATTTTCTCCTAATCTGTAGCTTCTCTTTTTATTTTCTTACATTTTATTAGTTGTACTTCTTATTTTGATTGTATTAACTCCTTTTTGAGCCAACAAATAGGCTTTAACTTTTTTACTCTTTTTTATTTTTATTTTATTTTTTTTGCTACAAATGCTCTGTGCCCATTTCTCACTCCCTCATTTCCTTAGGATCTCACTTCAAATGTCACCTTCTGGGAAAGTGCTTCCTTGTCTGACATCCCTTCAGGATGGTCTTGTGCTGTTTGACAAAGATACTGAGGGCTGCCCACTTCCTGGCTACCCTGTGGTTGGGTGGGCCATGAGATTAGTTCTGGGCAGTGAGTTGTAAATGGAAGAGAGATGTGTCACACTTCTTTTTGGTTCAAGTCCCTCCAAAAATCACTTTTCCCTTTAGCACAATGATCAGCAACATGCAAGATTGTGTCTGATTCTTCATCCTGGGTCACTGAATGATTTCAGTAAGCAGAGCCTCATGCCAATCCACAACGTAAATGTAACATGATCAGGAAGCCTATGTTTTTAAAGCCACTAAATTTTCTATGTTTATTTGTTATGGCAGTGGATTCTGATTGATATGTTTTCCTAAAGAATTTCCCCATAGAAATGTTTTACCCACTTATCCAGCTTTATTTTTCTTTATAGCATTTAGTACCTGGCATATATCTGCCTTGTTGCTGACATGATGTGGTTTTGTTCACCGCTACATCTTTGCACCTTGAACAGAGTTTTGCAAATAATAAGTTCTCTTGAAATATTTGTTAAATGAATGGCTATAGCCCACATCAAGAGAGGTGTGCTAAATTGGGCACATCAAAATATTACAATTCTTTAAAATAGCACCTGAGAATGTTGCCAGGGTTTATTTTGTTCTAGCTATTCACTAAAAGCAGCAAAGTTTAAATGTACTAACAACTAGATTTCCATTGCTAAAAGTTTCTGTCTTTGATAAAACTTGTAAATAAAACATTAAATCAATTGAGAATTGTTCAATTCCTCTAAGACTGCTACTTGATACACTGTATACCCTGCTTATTAAGCAGAGAACTTGGGCCAATTCTTTCAAATGTAAATACATGTTAGTCTTGCATTTTCTTTAAATCACTTCTCACTAAAGAATTATATCACTAGCTATACATGACAAGGCACATTATTTTACCTTGATGTCTCAGCATTTTTTTCTTTATCTTGGTTCTTTCTGGTCTGCTGTTTCCCATCTGTGTCTCATGTTAATTGATCATGTCAACTATCCTTTGTCTTTTCCTTATAATGGAGGTCTTGATTGGGCTGGAGAAGAAGCATAAAAGTTGCTGTTCTCTGGAGTTAAGATCCTATCCCTATGTCTAGTCCTTCCTTAGCCACCCAGGACACTCCTTCCTCTGGTTCTGTATACTTCTTGCACACTCTGCCTAGAATAACCTTCACCCAGATAGTTTGGCTCACTTCCTCATATTCTTCATATTTTTACTCGGTTATGCCATTCATAGGCAGGAAATCCCTGCCCACTCTATGTAAAATTGAAAACCATCTTCACTCCCAGCATGACCTACATTCCCGTTTCTTTGTTTTATTTATCTCTTTAACACTACTAGCATCTGTCATGTTAATTTTTACGTGTTTACTCTATCAGCATGTTGAGAGAAAACTATGAGTTCATGATTTTCTCTCTCTCCCTTTTAACTATTCTATTCTCTATGCCTCCATCATTGCCTGGCACATGATGAACAATGAATAAGTATGTTGAGGGGATGAACTGACTTCTTCAAATAAGGACTGAGATGCTTTGGGGAGGGGTAGGCAGAAAAGATGGGGACTAATGGCTTTCCACAGTGATGTCCAGACATATATCAATGTGTTTGCTAGACTGTGATACCCTGACAGGGGAAAAATTACAGGGTATCCTGAGAGAAAATACATTATAAGGAGAGGTAGAGTAAAAAGGCCTGAGAACATGATTCAGTGACATAGGCGGAGATTAACCATGAGTGATAGTCCTGCTCCAGCATGAAATCCACCAACCCTTGGGCAAAGTAGTAGCACTACTTGTTGTAAGAGTTGTGGAAAAGATTTGTTGAAAGAGCTGCATCATACTTGTATCTGTAACACTTGGAGCACTTATGAAACTTTGCTTTGAGAGTGGAAGCCTTCCTCTCACTCTATTAAAGCAACTATGAGCAAGTCAGGCCTTCATGTCCACAGGTGACATCAGTGACAATGACAGGTGGCTGAATTTAAGTTCTACCAACACCAAGTCTCAAAGGATGCAGCCGATTTTTGCTCTACGACCAGTTGGGGCTGGGCTTATAAGGACAGGGATGTTATGGCTTAGGGCTGCACTTCTATGAAATTGAGTTTGCAAAGTATACACCTGACTAAGTGTGAAAGTGCCTGAAAAAAATGTTTCACTGACCATTGGCACATTGTGGTTCAGGTAATCTGTGCAAGCCCTCAAGGCAGGGTAACAGAAAAGGCTAGTTCCTTCCCCACTTCTCAGCAGCACCCATGCGAATACATGCGATTGCAGCACAACACTCTGCCCTGGTTCCAGGGGCACCGGGCATGGTTTATCTCAAGTTACACCCATATGCACAAGGGGAGGGAGTAGGTGGCGATACTGACAATGTGATGGCAGTAGTGTAAAGGGGGGCGAGCCCCTCTGTGGAAACTCAGGGATGCCTGCCTGACTATCTACACTCTACAACCATGAGCAACCCTCTGAACAGAACTCTGGGCATTTGGAATTCCTGAAATTACTTGGGGTAAGGGGAGGAATCTTGTAAAAAAAAAAAAAAAGCCAGGATACCTTCAAACATGGAGAAAGTGGCAAAGAACATTTTATATTTGGGGACTGAAATTATAGCCACCAATTGCTGAGGACAAACACTTGAAGCAATCACAGTCAATTCTTAGGAAAGTATGTTTTTTTGTATGCTTATTGTTTATAGTTTAAACTTGGAGTTTTTATTAACTGAATTCCTTAAACCTGGCTGCTACCAATGCTGTTTCTACTTCACATATACAGGCAATGTCAAATCTTAGGGAAGTATGCTGTTAAATTTCATACTGGAAAATATGCATTCCTGTATATTTTCTTAAGAATGTCTGCAAAATGTTGCCTGCTGTGTCATAAGGGGTGGTGGTAGGAGGCTTTAAAAATACTCTGGAGTTTTTGGTTGGAAAACTAAAGCTTCTAGGAAAGTAACATTACTTAGTCTTCCTCTTTGAACAGATATTATTGCTCTGATAGATTCTATGTCACACACTACTAAATAATTCCACTATGTGTCTAGTCCTTAATTTGTTTTCTGGTTAATCATTTATGTTTACAAATGTTTATAAACATAAACATGTTTATGTTTATAAACAAACTATGTTTGTTGTACTGTCATGGAAGAATGGAAAGTAATATTATGACTACCTCTTCCCTCAATACAGATTTATCTCCATGCTAAAAATTACATTATCACTATTAAAAAGTATGCAAAAAGAAAGCAAAGTGTACTCAAGTTGCAGTGCCCTTCTATAGAAACTCCACCTTAAATGCAATCTGGAGTAAATTTTAACCATTCAAACAACCATTATTATTTCTAGGGTACAGAGTTTATTTCCTTATTTCTCCTTCTTCTTTTCCCACCTGTATAAACAGCCTCTTGAAAATTTGGTCAGGAGTAAACTGAAAGTTATTTGGAATTGGAATGGGACTCAAGGTAAACAACAGAAGGCCTCAAGTTCAAATGAATGGGTATATCCGACGGTTATTACAAAATATCTAGAGTCTAAAATGACAGAGGGAGTTGAATGTTGTCACCAAATCTGAGAAAAAAGAATCCAGGATTCCCATTCACAGGACTAAACCTCTGTAATCAGTGAGATACTTTAACTTAGAGGTTGGAAGAAAATGGCGAAGACTGGAGGTGGTTACCCAAAAGACTAGGCCCTCCTCTAGCCTACAGCTTTCACTTAACGGTGAATTTAAACACGGAGAATAAATGGACCATCTAGAGGCAAAGTTAACCCTGACACTCATATAGTTATACATCTTTATACAGCTATTTGATGCAGCAGCAGCAAAACGTGAATATGCTTGTTTTAATCATTGAAAATGTATGCAAACAATCATTTTTGATCACCTTGGCCTCATTGTTAAAAGTGAAAATAATAACTAACCAGGTATAGGAAGACGTTAGGAAATAGGGTGTAAATTGGAGGTAATCCTCAAAAATAGAGAAGAAATGTCTGTTTATTCACTTTTTCATTATTCAGCAAATAGGTTTTGAATGTTTATCGTTATCAAGCAGTGGCATCTGTTACTTTATTTGGCTTTGTTTTTTATTAAACTGGAAGTTTATGGTTTGATGTTCAACCCAATTTTAATAATCTAGACTTTTAAAAAGGACGACAAACAATCGTGAGATAATATAATATATCAAAATATAAGGTACCTACCAATATGTCTTTGAAAAATGGCTACCCATTTCTTTTTTTGAAACAGAGAGAATGATTAAGATAAAAGTGTTCAGAGCCTCATTCCCTTTAATATCTGCTAAGGAAATTTTTATTATTGCCTCATTGGCAATGACCTCTATTGGTGTGTGGGTATGTGATGAAGAATGGCCTGAGGGGAGGCAGCACTACACACTGATTTGGATTTGGGAAATTGCATCAGAAAGAGTGGAGACTCCCTTCTGGGGGCATGTGTGTGTGTGGGGGGGTGATTGAAGAGTGTAAAGGGGATCAAATAAATGGGGATGGAAAGAGAACTGACTCTGGGTGGTGAACACACAATGTGGTATATAGATGATGTATTACAGAATTGTACCCTTGAAACCAGTGTAATTTTACTAACCATTGTCACCCCAATAAATTTAATAAAAATTAGAAAGAAGAAAATAACATTGATACCTTATTATTAACTAAAAATAAAAAAAGAAAGAAAGAAAGAGTGAAGACTGGTTGCAAGATAAAAAGTAGGGGCAAAGGAAAAGGGTGGAAAGAAACAACTAAAAAGCTGGGGGCTGAAGTCAGAGGCAGATTTCTGGGAAGTCGATAAGAGACTCTGACTCACCTTCAAGGAGAGGAACAAAAAGATTTTGCGAATGTTTTTCTAGAAATGCAAATAAAAGGTGAAAATACTTTTAAAAATTATTATTGCTGTAAGTTTCCTCCTCAGTGTGATTTCCATAAGAGACTGGGTCATTGGTGTATATAGGAATTACAATTATACTGATGACAACCCCCTTTCCTCCAAAGAAAAAGAAACAATGGAATGTGACCATGGCATTAAAAAAATAAGGGAATATATTTCCATATTTTCCATTCTATATTCTTTCCCCCCCCACTAAAATGAATTACCAAGAATTGATGTTTTGTACCTGTCCTATACTACTATACTTTTACAAAAGAAATGTTTCTAAGTGATTAGACAACATAATCATTTATAGACTCTGTAACACATTTTACTAGAGAGATGTCAATTTAACTAGAAAAGTATGGAAACTATTTTTTAAATTGATTTTGCCTTTCACCCTTCCATGCAAAATAATTACAAATGCATAGATTTTGAAGTATTTAAAACACTGTGGTGTTCTTAGGTTTACAAATATATATACATAAATATTTTCCTAAGTAAATTATTCTGCTTTAAAGAAAGTCAGTGAAGAGGTTAAAAAATGGATCCAGTTGATGTCACATAATTAAAAATAATCATATCTTAGTCCTGACATGTACTTAGTTCAATTCCAAACCACCTAAAATCTTATCCCCAGATGTTGTCATTTTTACTGAATTAGATTCTGTTTACTCCTGCAAGACATTCAACCAGGTTGATAATGAGACGAGAAGGGGACATTGCAAAAGTAAATAATGAGGGCCTCGGTTCACATCATCCTTCAAAAATATAAATGCGGAGGTGCAGTCAACATTAGAAGTCACCAAATACCATCACTCAGGAATACTTAAATTGGCACTTGACTGTGACATTAACCCTCCTCTATGGTTTAAATTCCATAGAATGATTAAAGGAGGAGGGAGCCTCTCAGCAAGCCAGGTTGCTGCTTTCATCCCAGTTAGATAGCTGCTTTTATCCCAGTCATTTCATAATAATCCATTATAATGAATTCAGAGTAAAGATTCATAAGAGAGGCACAGCAGCAGCAGCCTTTCAACCTAAAAAGCCCCGCTTTCAAACCGTCTACCTTATTAGAGATGATAGAATTATGTCTTTATCAAACATCACAAAACTGATAGTATGGTTTGGATTGATAAAATAATAACCAATTTCTTGACAAATATTTCTACTCTTAAGGTTTCAACTAAAACCATCTTTCAAAGGGAGAAAGGCCCATCTGTGATTCTGATTCATTTAATGTTAATTCATCTAAAAGTTAAATTATAGGACATATTTGTTCGTGAAATCAGCTGCTCTTTCTATTTTTTACAATCATGCCTATTTTGCCTGTGTAAAGCTAATTTTATTACTGACTATAGCTACAGAAAATATTTGATGTTGCCTTTATTGCTTATAAAAAAGTTCTAAATTTTGATAGTTCATACTTGGATCAATTACAAAGAAAGGATTTGGTTAATTGGGAAGCTTTTGAAAGCTTATTACAAAGTTATATAAATTATTAATTTTTGCTAGGTATTTTTCCCTAGTGAGTGTGTAGATTATTAAATAGAATCAATGGAGGTAAAAGATGAGTTTCTAAACTTGAGTCAGTGATCTCTATTACTTGAATCTTTTCTGAAAGTGTTCAAATATATTATGTCAATGGATATATTGTGTCATCTAATTTACGAATGTAACAATATTGTTTAGTCACATAGTTTCTCAATAAATTACTGCATACTTATAAAGAAAATAGCTAACTAGTTATAAACCAAAATGCTAATAGGACTGTTTCTGAATTGTTTATCTTTGCTTTCTCTAATGTCTCTGTTTTGTTTGTTTCTAAACTAAATATGTTTAAACATAAATAATAAATTAAAATTTTTAAAATTAATTTAGTCATCTACACATTAAAATAGCCTCAGGGAAAATACTTTAAAGATTTTGATATATATTTTGAAAAATAGAAAACAAATAAATACATAGTAAAGTTCCTCAGATTTTCCACATGTTAGCCTGGTAAATGAAGAAATGTAAAATGTTTTAAATTTACTTAAAAATATGAAACTGGAAAATAATTTTATCCAAAAGGTGACAGAAACTGTGAAGAATCTGTCATGTTTATAGGTCTTTGATATGTATGTATTTATATTTTAAGTGTTTATTTGATCAATAATCTATTCTAATCAGCCCACTCTAAATAGGAAGTAGTTAGAAGTGCTCCACCTACAAGAGCTATGAGTAAGATTTATAGAAAAGAGGTGGAAACAAAGCAAGGAAATTACTTGACTGGCAGTAGCTTAAGTGGTGTCATTATTTGTGAAAGGCTAGTTAGCTCTTTGTGGTTGATTATCTTAGGTTTTGATTTCTTTCTCTCCTTTTTATTTTATATTAATTTCAGGTGCACAGCATAGTGGTTAGACATTTATATAAGAAGTGGTCCCCCTGACTAATCTAATAGCCACCTGGCACTATACATATTTATTACCATATTATTGACTATATTCCCTATGCTATACCCTACATCCCCATAACTACTTTGTAACAACGATTTTATATTTAATCCCTTCCCCTTTTTTACCCCCCACAACCCCCTCCTTCTGGCAACTATCAAAATGTTCTCTGTATCTATGAGTTTGTTTCTGATTTGTTTGTTTGGTTCCTTAGATTCCACCTATAAGGGAAACCACATTGCATCTGTCTTTCTCTGTCTGACACTCTACTCAGCACCCCTCCAGGTCCATGCATGCCACCACAGATGGCAAGAACCCATTCCCTTCCATGGCCAAACAATATTGCAATTTATATATGTACCACCTCCTCTTTATTCATTCTTCTTAGATGAACACCCAGGCTGCCTCTACATCTTGGCCATTGTAAACAATTCTGCAATGAACACATGGATGCACACATTCCCTCAAAGTAGCATTTTGGATTCTTTCAGATAAATACCCTGAAGTGGGATTACTGGGTCCTTCTTTATCTCTTTTTACAGCCTTTGTTTTAAAGTCTATTTTGTCTGGTTATAAGTATTGCTAACTCAGTTTTTTTGTTTGTTTTGTTTTTGTTTTTTTTTATTTCCTTTTTCATAAAGTATCTTTTTCCATCCCTTTAGTTTCAGTTTATGTGTGTCTTTCAGTCTGAATTTAGTCTCTTGTAGGCAGCATATGTAAAGATTTTGTTTTCTTATCCATTCAGCTACCCTATGTCTTTTGATTAGAGCATTCACATTTAAAATAATTGTTGATAGATATGTCATTGTTGCCATTTTATTTAAATTTTTTTTTCTTTTCTTCTTAAAGATGTCCCTCAAACATTTCTTGTAATACTGGTTTGGTGGTGATAAACTCCTTTAGCTTTTTCTTGTCTGAGAAGAACTGTATTTGTCCTCCAATTCTAAAATGATAACTTTGCTGGGTAAAATAATTTTGGTTGTAGGTCCTTGTTTTCAGCAATTTGAATATTTTGTGCCAATCCCTTCTGTACTGAAAAGTTTCTGTTGAGAAATCAGCTGACAATATTATGGGAGCACCCTTTTGGGTAACTAACTGCTTTTCTGTTGCTGATTTTAAGAGTCTTCCTTTGTCTTTAACCTTTGACATTTTAATTATAATGTGTCAGCGTGGGCCTCTTTGAGTTCATCTTGTTTGAGACTCTGAGCTTCTTGAGCTGGTATATCTATTTCATTCACCAGGTTAGGGAAGTTTTCTATCATTATTTCTTCAAATATGCTCTCAATCCCTTGCTTTCTCTCTTCTCCTTCTGGTATCCCTGTGATGCAGATATGGTTATGCTTGATGTTGTCCCAGAGGTCTCTTAAACTATCTTCATTTTTTAAAATTCTGTTTTTCTTTTTGCTGTTCTGATTGGATGTTTTCTGCTACCTTGTCTTCCAAACCACTGCTTCAATCCTCTGCTTCCTCTAGTCTGCTAGTCTGCTAGTGATTCCTCATTTCATTACTATATTTTTCACTTCTGACTGGTTCTTTTTTTATGGGTTCTACATCCTTTTTTATGCTTGCAATCTCTTTATTGAAGTTCTCACTAAGTTCCTTGGGCATCCTTGTAACCATTGTTTTGAACTCCATTTCATTTTTTCTTTGTCTGGAGTTTTCTCATGTTCTTTCATTTGGGATGTATTTCTTCGTCTCCTCATTTGGCTGCCTCCCTGTGTTTGTTTCTATGTATTAAATAGATCTACTCTGTCTCCCAGTCTTGGCTGGGTGGCCTCCTATCATAGGCCTCCTGTGGGTCACCTGGTATTGATATTTATAAGGTTGGTTTTTATACCACCTAAACTTTCCTGTGCTATAACATGTACCCCTATGTCTTCTGAACTCAGAATTCAGAGTTTTGGGCCAACAAACAAATGAACATATCAGGTCTTACCTTTGCATTTTGCTGTATTATTTTTAAGCAAATATAAAACAACAAAAAAGAATGTTTTGTGCTAGTGATAAAAGGTATAGCTCTTAAACTTAATATAATTGAGTTAATGGCTGCAATCATCAGATATGCCAAATGTGAAAATCATTAAGTGTGAAAAAACTTCAGTCATAGACTTAAACTTGTCAAATGTGGATTTAAAAGTGGATTAAAAGAACAAAATTAAAGCATAGGTATGAAAGCCTGGATATATCATCAAAGATCCTAAGAGGTGAGTTATAATTAAGGAAATGATAATATTTTTAGTTAGCTCAGTAGAGAATCTTTTGTATAACATGTAAATACATTTTCTGGCTTATATTTAAATTCCCCTTACATTTGCAAATAGGCTCATGGAAACTTCACTGTACTGAGTGTGATGAGCATTAAAGTACTACACCTACTATCTTGTAAATTAGATATTATTTCCTCAATTTCACAAGTAAAGAAACTTATTGTATGTTTTTGATTGATGAAATAACTGAGACTTGCTCGAGATATACAGCGACAGGTAGTATGACGAGTCAAATCCTTATCTTTCTGATTCCAACAACCAGGCTTTTTCCATTACACCATTCTTTCTTCCAAAACACAAACTAAGGGCATTATTTAAGATCCAAGTTTCAAGATCCTAGTCAATTTCAAGAAGAATCAATGCAATTAGGAGTAAATGCACTGAATGTCTAATCTGAAGGAATCTTGGAAGTTACCTAATCCATATATTTCATTTTGTGACTAAACAGTTAAAAGATCAAGAGGTATGAAGGATAGGGTAACACCTTTTGACTGTTAATGTGGTCCTTTAAGAGCAACTGCTTGGGTTTCACCAGCACCAAGGTGCAATTAGAATGAGATATACTTTCAAGTCTTCATTTCCTTCTCTTCTACTTGCTTCCATCCTTTATATCCAGGGAATCTGACATCTGTTGCCAATTAGGCTCACCAGCTCTGGGCTGTGGGACCCTGCTGTACCACTCATGTTGGTTAGTGGATAGCAGGGACCTATGGCTGCTTGCGATGGCATTTTAACCTCTGCTCTGCCAGGATCCAAGCAGAAACCACTCACCCAACCGGAGTGATCTGCGAGATTTAACACCTATGCACATCAAGGTCCTGAAGCTATGGTAATCAGTGGGTGACAAAGTCATTAAGAATACAGAATAATAGTTGGAACTTCAGCACATTTTCATGGCTGCCAACTGAGAAATGCAAATACTGCTTTCCAAACACTACCTACAGCTGTTAGGAGTCATTAGGATGTAGCATTTTAGATGGAGATAGAAAAGACCTGTCAGTTTTCAGTTTTAGGAGTAATTGAGAAGTTGTCCTTTGTATGTATTCTGATTTCTGTTATACGTGCTCTGAACATTTAGACATTCTCATGTAATGATATTTAAGTTTACATGTTATGGGATAAATATATTTCCAATTTGTTCTTTGTATATTTATATACTGCAAAATAACGTTTATATATATTTGGAAATATTAAAAAAATGGTTCACATAACTTTCTTTGTTCCAATTCTAGATCATTTAACTAACCTATGGACATTTTAATTCACTGCTTTTGAAACTGACATAAAAGGAAATAAAAAATTAACTAAAAGATAGCTGATCAAATAAAGGCAGAATTATAATTAATATTAGCATTTTTAATGTAATGATTTTTTTAAATGATCTTTTTTCTCATAATTCTATCTTTTTCATTAATAGTGAGGTGCAACCATAATCTGGATTATAAATCATGATATATGTGTAAAATGAACATGTAAGCAAATATTCACTGTCCACCCATTTGCATATATGTATGGATGGATATATATGAATATTCATTTAAACTGTTATTTGGATTGAATACATTTATATACAAAATAAATTTGTATATTTTTTAGATTTATTGAGGTATAATTGACAGATAAAAATTATGTGTAATGTGTACAATGTAATGGTTTGATAGACATAAACATTGTGAAATGATTACCACAATCAAGCTAATGAACACATCCATCAACTAAAATAGTTACCTTTTTTCTTTTTGTGAGAACATTTAAGATCAACTCTCAGCAAATTTCAAATGTACAACAACACAGTGTTATTAATCACAATCATCATGTTGTAAATTACATTTCCAGAACTTATTCATTTTGTAACTTCCAGTTTATATTCTTTGACTAACCTCTTCTTATTTTCCCAACATCTCAGCCGCTGGTAACAACCATTCTATTCACTGATTTTCAGTTCAATTTTTTTATATTCCACACAAGTGACATCATATAGTATTTGCCTTTCTCTATTTGCCTTTCTCTCTTAGGCTTATTTCTTTAGCATAATGTCCTCCTGGTTCACCCATATTGTAAAACATGGCAGGATTTCTTTTCTTTTCTTTTCTTTTCTTTTCTTTTCTTTTTGGCTAAATAATATTCCATTGCATGTGTACACACACACACACACCATATTTTATTTATACATTCATCTCTTAATAGACACTTAGGTTGTTGTCATATCTTGGCTATTGTGAATAAATCCTACAATTAACATGGGGTGAAAATATGTCCTTGTGGTAGTGATTTCATTTCCCTTGACTATATGCTTATACTGAGAGGTAGGACTGCTGGATCATATGGTAGTTCTAATTTTAATTTTTTCGAGGAACTTCCATACTGTTTTCCATAGTGATGTATCAAATTACATTAACACCAACAGTGTACAAGGGTTCCTTTTTCTCCACATCCTCTCCAACAGCTGTTATCTCTTGCCATTTTTTTTAAAGGTTTTATTATTGGGAAATTGGGGGAGGGGAACAGCATTGGGAAATCGGGGAAGGGGAACAGAGAAGTTGCTGTCCTTTTGTTCTTCAGTCTAGTTGTGGAGGACGCCACTTCACTGGCCCATGTTGGTATTATCATTGTGCTCTTCCTTGGTGAGGCAGATCAGTCGCCAGCCATTGGATGGCCACTAACAGCGGCTCACGGCAGCTCACAAAAGCACATGCCAGCTGCTGGCCAGCCCCACTGCAACCTATGCCTTCATGGGTGACTCATGCAGCCTGGCTCCAGGTCGAGCTGTTGTTCACTATCTTAGCTGTAGAGGGCGCAGCATCACTGGCCCTCATGTGGGATATGAACCAGGACCCTCAGAGCTGGCGTTCCAAGCCAACTCCTAACCAATGGGCCACTCGGCTGGCCCATCTCTTGTCTTTTTGATAATAGTCATTCAGCAGGTTTGAGGTGATATTTCATTGTGGGTTTGATTTGCATTTCCCTGATGATTAGCAATGATGAGCACACTTTCATGTACTTGTTGGCCCTTTGCAATTCTTTGGGAAAATGTCTACCCTGGTCCTTTGCCTTTTTAAAATTAGATATTATCATTATTATTATTATTATTATTATTATTATTATTATTATTATTATTGCTATTAAGTTGTATGAGCTCTTTACATATTTTGGATATTAATCCCATATCAGATATTTGGTTTGCAAATATTTTCTCCCATTCTGTAGGTTGCCTTTCATTTTGTTGGTTGTTTCTTTTGCTGTGCAGAAGACTTTTAGTTTGATATACTGTGTGTTTATTTATTTATTTTTATTGCCTGTGCTTTTAATGTCATATCCAAAAAATCACACCAAGACCAGTCAATGTCAAGGAGCTTTTTTCTATGTTTTCTTTATAATATCTAAATGAACAAAATAAAACAAATTTTGAAAATAAAGAAGCCAAATTTAGAGAAAGATATATTTTTCATCCTAATAGCTTTAAGAATATTCTGTTCATGTCTTTCTCATTTGAGAGGAAGAAGTGGTACATTAGACATTCTCCCCACCACCTCTTAAAATGATATCCAAAGAGCTATCCATAAACTCTCTCAATTCTTATTTGGAATAAAGCAGACAATGAATGAGTATATGCATATAATAGTTGGCATGGTTATCAGATTAACTTGATACATATTCATCCCTAAGAGAAAAATCAAAGAATAGAATCTAATTTCCTGAAAAATATTTATTATTATAAATAAAATGTAGTCTCAATAAAATTATCACTGTTAGAAAAAAAAAAGCTTGCTACAACTATGCTAAAACTATATAGTAACTTTGTTAAATATTTACTATTTTTCTAAATTGATAATATAAATAAATCACAAAAAATATACTGGTGGCCCCATCAATATTTTGTTCTGAGAAAAGCAAATAACCTCTAGGCCTATTATGATGAGCTTTTAATGATTAAAAGCAGTTTAGGAAGCCCTAAATTTAAATTCTAACATCCAGACTGAGGAATTGTCTAAGGGTTTGAGATAAAATATTTACTTTTGAGAAAATTTTGGTCCTGTTTTTGGGCATATCTTTTGCCCATACCTATGTATATTTTAGGTGTTTTCTTCATCATAACACAAACCAAGGTTGTCATTTTAATTTCAAATTCTTAAAATAAATGATCTCTCTTTAACCAATTTCTTTTTAGGCCAGTGCCAAAGAATTCAACAATGAAATGACTGACATTCACCACATGCTCTCTCTGATATTTGAGAGATCTCATGTGAAAGATATGTTTAATTCTCATTTCTCTAGGCCAGAGCCATATTACTATATTATTACATCTGGTCTGTATTATCTTGCTGCGCCCCCCTCACCCCCCGCCCCACAGTTATACCTTCATAGTTAAGATGCAAAACTATGTCTTCAGCTTTTCTTTCATTCTATTTCACTAGAAACATCAATTTAAAGTGTTCATAACTTTTGCAATCCCGCTGTCAAAGATATTTGGATATTAAATTGTGTTTTTTGTTGTAGAACGACACGTATGATTGATTTCTCTTGAAGCTTAATATTAGAAAAAATTTTATTCCTGCAAATGAAAGTATACCTCTTTCTTATACGAGAACTATATGCAGCTTGTGTGTGTGTGTGTGTGTGTGTGTGTGTGTTTTACTTTGGTTACCAGAATTTAATACTCAATGAATGTACTAAGCATTCTGGGTTAGTGGTAAAATGATCTTTCTTCTCTTTCCAAAGTAGTGGTCCCCAACACTTCAGGGCCTGCTAATCCTTTGAGAACATGATTAAAGTTATAAAACCACTCCCCAGACTAATGAGCACATACACATAAAATTGAACATAAACATTCAGGGATTTCAAGAATCCTAACTATGAACAGTAGGTTAAGATTGTCTCTTTTAAAGGCTGTCTAACACACCTTTTTTTTTAAATTTCACAACACTGACTTTTGTCCTTGAAATTATTTAGAACTTCTTTAGTAGAAAACAAGGTATAAGTTATAAATTAATTTCAACATTAATAAAATAAATTAAAATATTAATATAACAAAATAAATAATATCAATGATTTTTAAGGTCTTACTAATCTCATACAAAATTAATCAATTAGAGCCTAATTTATACCATATTTCCCTACCTTCTTTTTTGTTAAGAGTGGGCAATGATAAGGCAAACAAATAAACTGAAACCCAACATTTTATATACTACATCTTAAATTTCTACATTATATCTCTTGACACCCTTTATTCAAACCTTATTTCAGGCTGCAGAACTCTGGTTAGTGCACACAACAGGCCCTAGATTCCTTAATTATTCACCATGCACATCGATTCGGATGGACCCTAAGAATCATTTCCCAGAGCCCATGTTTAGAAACCCAACGCTTGTTCATAAACTGAAAATGAGATGTGGAGAACAAGCTCCTTGAAATTATCATCATGGCTCACAATGTTCTCTGTTATTCCATCCAATACATTGAAATGCTCTAATGTAATAGGTATTTATTACCACCTTCTGCTTCTCAACTGGACATGCTGTGGCAAGTGTTTTTTTTTTGTTTTTCTTTAAGCAGCACCCTGATTTAAATATTTCGTATGGAACCAAATTCACATTTGTAGGGAACTACAAAATCTATTGGGCATTTTGGATTTAAAAAAAAATTAATTCAATGAGAAACTAAAAACAAAAAAGGCCACCCACGCCAACCATACATTTGCAACACAGTATGTGAGGGTAGAGTAAAAGAGCACAAAATGTATTCTTGAAACATCATTCACATGTTAAAATCTCCCTTATTCATCTCTGCATGTCCAACAACAAAAAATAAGGCAAAACTGTTTATAACTCTCTTTTATCATTATTTTTCTGTCACTATATTTTGTAGAATACTCATATTCTTGAATATTATCTTAAATGTTGTGAAGTAAACCCAAAGTATAGAATGATTATCTAATGGAGGTGCTCCTGGCTCTTACTATGCTAGTCCTAAGGCTGCTGTAACAAATCTTCATAAACTTAGAGGTTTAAAACAGGAGAAGTCCAAAATCAAGCTGTCAGTGCAATTGGTTCGCCTAGAAGCTCTGAGGAGAAAAGGTTCCCTGCCTCTCCTAGCTTCTGGTGGCCAAGGGCAAACCTTGGTGTTTTTTGGCTTGGGGCTGGAGACCTGCAATGTCTGCCTCCATCTTAAACTAACCTCTCTGCGCCTTTCTGTGCTTCAAATCTACCTTTCCTTTATTTTATAAGAAGCCCAGTCACTGAATTTAGGGCCCACTGGAATCCAGGATGATCACATCTCATGATTCTCCCCTTAATTACAAGTACAAAGAACTTTATTTGAAATTAGGTCACATTCTGAGGTTCTGGGTGGACATGAATTTGGGGGAGAGAATAGTCAAACACTTACACCTACCTTACAAATTGCCTCTAACATATAATTTAGCACCACCTGTTCTTTTTCTTTCTGGTGCTATTGCTGCTTCCATCTGACACTTGTTGTAATAGTTAACTTTTAAAATAGCCTTTTAAAACGAATCTCTAAAATTATATTTTTGAAAATGTATTCATTCTTGTTCTTTTACCAAAGCAAAAAATGTCCATTATAAAAAATCTGGAACATGTGAAAAAACACACAGGAGAAAAAAAAAAAAACACTTGCAATCTCAGAGCTAAAGGTTTTTAATATATTGGGTCGTCGGAAAAGTCATGACGTATGTTTGCCACAGATGGCACTAGTTCATTTTTTAAAGTACTAGAGTCATTCACATCTATGTTATTGCTATGTCATTTGACAGCTGACAGTTCTAGCTTTATTCTAAAAAGAAATCAAGTGATTTGGTTGAGTTTTGGAGATTTTACAACAAGTTGAAAATGGAAGACCAAACTGTGCATTTTTGCCATATTTTACTGTTTTATTTCCATAAAGGGAAGAAAGCACGTCAAGCTTGTGTAAAGTTGCATAAAGTTTATGGTGACAATGCTCCACAAGACCGTCAGTGCCAACGATGGTTCGTGAAATTCTGTGCTGGTGATTTTGATCTCAACGATGCTCCTCGGTCAGGAAGGCCCACTGAGGTTAATAACGACAAAATAAAAGCATTCATCGAGTCAAACCCACATTACATGACACGAGAGATTGCAGAAACTTTGAACATCCATATTTCAAGCATTCACGACCACCTGAAGAAGTTGGGATACTTAAGCAAGCTCGATATTTGGGTTCCACATGAACTCAAAGAAGTTCATTTGACGGCACATATAAACATCCGCAATATGCTCACTAAACATGAGGAAAACGATCCTTTTTTGAAGTGATTGATAACTGGTGATGAGAAGTGGATTGTTTACAACAATTTGGTGCGCAAACCGTCTTGTCCCGATGTGATAATTCACCTCAAACGACATCGAAAGCAGACATTCATCAGAGGAAGGCTATGCTCTCAGTGTGGTGGGATTTTAAAGGTGTCGTGTTTTTCGAACTCCTTCCAAGGATCCAAACAATCAATTCGAATGGGTACTGTCAGAAATTGGACAGTTTGAACAAATCCATCATCCAGAAAGGTCCAGCGCTTGTCAATTGTAAAGAAGTTGTGTTTTGGGCCAGCTGAGTGGTTCAGCTGGCTAATAGTTCACTTGGGAGCACCAGCTCTGAGCAGCAGGGCTGCGGTTCAGATCCCACATTGAGGGCTAGTGACGCTCGCCCTCTACAGCTAAGATGGTGAACAACAGCTCAACCTGGAGCTGGGTTGCTGTGAGTCGCAGGCGATGGCATAGGCTGCAGCAGGGCTGCAGTGGACTGCCATAAACTACCGTGTGTGGCAGGCAGCCAGCGTGAGCAGCCGGCAGCCAGTGTGAGAGGCCAATCAATGATCGGCGACCAATTGCCTCACCCGGGAAGAGCACAATGATCATACCAACATGGGCCAGCGAAGAGATGTCCTCCACAACTAGACTGAAGCACAAAACAGCAATTTGTCTACCTGTCTGTTCCTCTTCCCCGATTCCCCAACGCTGTTCCCCTCCCCTCAATTCCCCGATAAAATCTTTAAAAAAAAAAAGAAGTTGTTTTCATCGCAATAACACGAGACCATACACAAGTTTGATTACTTGTCAAAAATTATTGGAGCTTGGATGGGATGTGTTGCCACACCCACCATACTCGCCTGACCTTGCACCATCAGACTTCCACTTGTTTCACTCTCTTCAAAACTTCTTGCGGGGCCGGCCGAGTGGCGCAATGGTTAAGAACTGACTTGGGATGCCAGGGGGCCCTGGTTTGGATCCCACATATGAGGGCCAGTGACACTGCCCTCCACAGCTAAGATGCTGAACAACAGCTCAACCTGGAGCTGGGCTGCTGTGAGTCACTGGGGTCGGCATAGGATGCAGCCCCTGCTGCAGTGTGTTGCCATGGGCTACCGTGTGTAGCCAGCAGCCAGCATGAGCAGCCAGCAGCCGCAGTGAGCAGCCATCCAGAAGCCAGCGACTGATCTGCCTTGCCCAGGAAGAGCAAAATGATGGTGCCAACTTGGGCCAGTGAAGCAATGTCCTCCAAAACTAGACTGAAGAACAAAACGACAGCAACTTGTCTGTTCCCCTTCCCCCAATTCCCCAGTGCTGTTCCTATCCCCCCAATTCCCCAATAAAAACCTTTAAAAAATAAAAAAACAACCAAAAAAAAAAACTTCTTGCGTAGTATAACGTTCAATTCAGATGAGGCTGTAAATCAGTACTTTGTTCAGCTTTTCGCAAATAAAGACAGGTTCTTCTATGAACGAGGAATTATGAAGCTCACTGAAAGATGGCAAAAAGTTATCGAACAAAACAGGAAATATATCATTGATTGATCTTTGTTCTTTATATAAATAAATGACGTTTGAAAAGCATAGACAAAATACGTCATGACTTGTCCAAAGACCCAAAATTTCAGTAAATGTTTTTACTAGTTTGTTCAAACATCTACACACATTTCTTATAAGTTTGAAAAGATACTGGGCATGTTTTTCACATAATAATTTAAATTATCAAAAACATTATTCCATTTTACAACACGAATATATAGTTTTCTTAAGTCATAATTAGATACTATAAACTTTAAGAGGCTACAAGCAATCTTGCAGTAGCCCTACTTAAGGAGGCTGACTGTTGAGGCAAGAGGACCCCAGGAAAAAAAGTTTGTTAGGGCATATTATCTGAGTAGAGGAGTTCAGAGGCATAACAGGAGTTTAGACAAGAAACCTATCACTCATGTTAAAGATGAATTATGGGAGTCCTTAATAGGGGGGCTCTCCAAAGTTAAAAATACATCACAAGACATATCATATGGGCACTGACTACACATAAAGGTGCCTACTGCAAGATTCTAGTATCTCCCATATTGCCTTTCTCTGCTAATATTCCTTATTGCTTCCCAGTCTTGAAGGAATCAGAAGCAATCTGGCAAAAGTGGATAAAAGTAGAAAAGATATTCCCCTTTCACCATTCGAAGCAAGAGAATGGGGGAAGACCAAGTGAAATTGGTGAGGGGTAAAAGGTTTGACTTATATAGGACTAGGTTTTTAAATTCCATATAAATGAGATGACTTTATCTCTGTAAATGATCACAAAGTACTGAGTTCAGCAAGAGATTTTTCTGAAGGATGGAAAAGCAAAATACAACAGAAGTTATTGAAAGCATTAGGAAATAAAATATTCCTAATCATATCCTTCCAATTTCAGATTGTTCAATGAACTGTTCAAAGAATTGTTATGTTTTTATTTATGCTCTTCATACTTCTATATGAATTATAGAATCAATATACCAAATTTCAAAGAGCTCTATTGGGATTTTGAAAAGAAAATTTTTTTTCTTTTACTATTAAGATTTTGCTCCTAAAATTTATAAAGAATTAAATAATCTACAATATGATAATAACAATTACAATAAAATTATTATGCTGTTTAATTTGTCTCTAACATAATGCTCATATAGAGTCTGGGTTTTAACTTTCAAAACATTCTCCAGTCTTTAGAGTAAGTTTCATTGCTATAAATGTCCTGTCACCAAAGTTATGTTATATTCTTTCTGATTGTTGGTTTATATAAGCTTACTATTTTTAAAAAAGTCAATGTAGAACATAGAAATATTTTTCAGAACAGATTTAATCTATTTTTCAACTAATACTTATTTTGTGCTTACTCTCTTTGTACAATCAGATTTTCATGGATTCGGAAGTGAATAAAGTTTTACTCTCAAGTGTTTATAATCTAATAAGGGAAGAGAATTAAGAACAACTATATGTAATAGAAAGAGAAGAAATTGAGTACATGAAAACAAGTTTCCATGAAAGAGAAGAGGAGAAGCAATTAATTTTGATGAGGGCAAACTAAGAAATTCAAGACAATGAAGAAGCCATATTCAGAAACCTTTAAAGTTGATTTTTAAGTCTGTCTAGATGACCTACAACTTGACAGGCATTAATATTTACATTCTCTCTGCCACTGTGATTAAGAGACATCCTGGAAATTATGTTTATAAATTTTTAATTTATATAGAATCCCTAATATATAGCAAATTTCCTTTGGAGGTGTCTCTTTTGTACCATCTGTTTACTCTTTGTTTAGTTAAAACTTTACGTTTCATGATAAACCATTAGTTTTGATATTTAGCTTGAGCCCAGATTAGAAGATAGAATAAATATTTCCTGCAACATAATTTGGCAAAATAAATAAGTTTTACATAGTTTCATTTGGAGAAATAAAGCAGTGTACATTATTCCCAAAGCAGTGAAAATAAAACCTCTGCATACCTCTGTGCTCACAGTGTATATTAAGGATGCCAAAGCTATTTTAAGGGTATGTATAACTGCTTTTGGATGCAATTCAGAATCTCTCCACTTTCAGTCTACTAAGAAATAATGTTCTCAGTCACAAAAACTGGTAAACTTCCTGAAAGAAAAGAATTTTTATTGGTGACGACTGTTAAAGAGTTAAAAATGTGACTTCACTATATAATTTTCACCTTTGAAATTACAAACAATGACTCCAATAAAGGGTTAATATCCAAAATATATAAAGAACTCATACAACACAACAACAACAACAAAAAAAACCAATCCAATTAATAAAGGTGCAGAGGACCTGAACAGATACTTCTCCTAAGAAGACATAGAAACAGCCAACAGGTATATGAAAAAATGCTCAATTTACTAGCTATTAGAGAAATGCAAATCAAAACCACAATGAGATATAACCTCACACCTGTTAGAATGGCTATTATCAAAAAGACAAGTAATAACAAGTGTTGGAGAGGTTGTGGAGAAAAAGGAACCCTTATACTCTGCTGATAAGAATGCAAATTGGTACAACTACTATGGAAACCAATATGGAGGTTCCTCAAAAAATTAAGATAGAATTGCCATACAACCCAGGAATCCCTCTTCTAGATACCTACCCAAAAAAATCTGATAACATTTATCTGTAAAGATATTTGTATTCCTATGTTCATTGCAGCATTATTCATGATGGCCAAGACATGGAAACAACCAGTGTCCTTCAATAGATGATTGGATAAAGAATATGTGGTACATACAGAGGGTGCCAAAAAACATATACACATTTTAAGAAAGGAAAAAAACTGTATTAAAATTGTAATACCCAGTATATGCCAATAACAAAAGATGAATACAAGTCACGTTTGACTTCTACAATTATAAGAGGTGCTCAAAGTGGTTAGCATCAGCATAAATTTAATACAGTTTTTTCCTTTCTTAAAATGTATATACATTGTTTTGGCACTCTCTGTATATACAATACACTATTACTCGGCCATGAGAAAACATGAAATAGTGCTATTTGTGACAACCTGGATGGATCTTGAGATCATTATTCTAAGGGAAATAAGTCAGACAGAAAAAGTAGAGAACCATATGTCTTCACTAATTTATGGGATATGCTGTAAAACTGAAAGCGACAAGCGAACAAGGTAAATGAAGAAACAAAACTCATAGACACAGGTACCAGTTTAGTGGTTACCAGAGGGTAAGGCGGGGAGATGGGGGGGGAGGGAGAAAAGGGAAAAGGGGATCAAATATATGGTGATGGAAGGAGAACTGACTGTGGGTGCTGAACACACAATGAAATAGATAAATGATGTTTATAGAATTGTACACTTGAAACCTATGTAATTTTACTAACCAATGTCATCCCAACACATTTAGTACAAATTCTTAAAAAATTATATTCCAAATATGACAGTTTTTAGAAGTAACCTCTACCACACTGTCAAAGGTCAAGTTTTCTTAGATTAAATAACATATTCCAATAGATAAACCTGAATTTATAAAACACATAAATTAGGAGGCTATTATTCACAGTATAAATAAGTCACTGCAGGGTTTCTTTAAGACTACTAACATGTAATTGTTACAGTTAAGTAATTGTTTACAGTTCATTAACTACTTTACAAAAAGAGTAGAGGGAATAGAGAATCTTAATGCTAAAAAATTCTGAAGATCAACCATAAATAAAAAAATATTTTTGGAATTAAAAGAGCTGAAAGAATTAGGTAAAAGCATCCTTTTTTTTTAGATGAGAAGCTGAGAGAAGGTAGAGTTGCCCAATGTCGTCCAGCTAGTTACCTGAATGGGCAAAGCAAAAAACACAGCCTTTCTAACCCTCAGCCTGAAAGTTCCTCCATTACACCAAAACCAGCTGGACATTGCTCGATTTACAAAAATGTGACCACCAAGAGACTTTTCTCGATACATAACTATCAAGATAGATGAAGATTTACTTTATTTAGTTTCAACTATAAAGAATTGTCAATTTTATCACATGCTATTTATTATCAGATCAAAATCTAGGGACAGGAAATAGAGCAGAAGGGATGCATAAAATTCATTTGACAGTTTAGCATTAAAGCACTTCTTCCAAAATAATGAAAATTAAAATTAGTTGAGAAACTAGGAGCTAGTGTAAGGGATAAAACAGACCATTCTCTAATTGATGCCCTGTGGTTCAGGTTGGATTCTCAAGGAAACAAGCCTGAGGTTGACATTAGTGTTTAGAATAATTTAGGGTGTACCTTTGGAATCAAGTTTTGTGGAAGAGTGGAGAAGGGATTAAGATCAGGCTGAGAAGGAAGTCAATCTACAGGTAGACCAAGACCCTCAACCCAACACACCAGAATGCCTGGGATTAAGACACCCCCTCAGGATTGTCTTGTGTTGGGCTAAAATAATGGAATTATCTTTGCTCCCATTAGTCAATGAATGGATGTGAGCCACCCTGGGAAGGGTATGACCTTCAATTGAGAAGCTCTCCTCCACTGAAGGATCTTTTAAGGAGCAGCTAGTGCAAAATACCTTTTATCAGAGGTATCTAAGCAGTGCTTAGATGTTCATCACATTTTGCAATTCAGAATTTGATGGATAGTCTTTGAAGATAGTTAAAACTAGATAGAAATCTCTGCTTTCCATTACCAGCAATGTGTTTTGGACAATACATCTAAACAATCTGACCCCCACTTTCTACATCTTTAAACCAAGGTCAATAGTGCTTACCTCATAGAATGACTTGAGTACCAATGCTTAGCCCATAAAAGATGGTTAGTTAATAATATCTATTAGAGACATGATTTATTGATTATTTTCTTAATGAATGAAATTGTATTTTTCTTACTTTGAACGTGACAAAAAATAAATTTCTTCCAGGTATTTATCTCTTAGGAAAAATGTTAGACTCAAGTGGGTCTAAAGTGGCTTGGATTAGCATTATAAAAATGGATCCTAAGATCATCAAATTACAAAACAGAAATGCAAGATCTTAATCATTTTAATAGGTATTTTATGTATTGATTACAACTGACAATATTTAATAAACAGAGGGTGCCCAAAAAATGTATACACATTTTAAGAAAGGAAAAAACTGTATTAAAATTGGAATGCAATGACACTAGCATTTATTTGATTAACACCATCTTTTGAGCAAACGTCATACTACACATTGCTACCATAATTGAATTCAACTTCAAAAAGTAATACATAGATAACATCTCTTAAACTGTGTACATTTTTTGGCACCCCCAGATAACTTTAGCAGGCACACTGAGTATCTCCATTTTATAGATGAGAAAATTCAATTCTAGTTAGATTAAATGATTTGCCGAAGATCAGTTTGAGTCCAAAATCTGACACACTATGCTTCCTGGTTAAAGCTGAAGGGCTTGGAGAATCTCTGAATAGATATTTTTTAAATTAACATATTAAATGTTTAAAAGCCAATTACTTTATTTAAAGAAAAGACTCTACTTTTTATTTTATAGAATTGAGTTTCCTCTTATGTATATTTAGGGTCTAATTAAGTTGAAAATCATGCATAGTTAAAACAGTCATAGTCAATAATTAAAATCTCAAATTTTAAATGCACTGGTCCTTGGACTTCATTTTATCATATTTTTTGTTGAACATACATGTATGTTCATATACTGCATTTATTTTTTTTTCAATTACAGTTGACATTCAATATCATTTTATATTAGTTTCAGGTATGTAGCAAAGTGGTTACACATTTCTACTGTATTTCTTAATGACACATTTGTGTTGATAGTCACACAATTCACTTTCAAATAACCAGTTAAACTCTTCCTGAGGACATTATTATCATTCATTCCATATAATTCTATAGTATTTATTTTATATACTATTGTATCTTATACACTTGGGATAGTGGCTGGCACACAGTAGACATGCAATAAATTAATAATTACTTTTCACTTGTTTACATGTGTGTAAACACATTTTCACTCATTTACGTATCTCTGAAATTAGATTTTCAGTTTCCTAAAGGCAATGGTCATATTTTATATTGCTCCAGCACCTAGGTCAATGTCTTAAATATGATAAATAGCCAGTAATACTTATTTTTTTAAAAACAACTCTGAAGGGCTATTATACTACCTTCTAACACCAATAATGTCTATTTAAATACAACCTTTCATAAAAGAACATTATTTAGTAAAATAGCAGGTGGCCATGTAAACACATGTCTCTGTAGATGCATGATGATAGCAAGTCAGAAATATGGGTTAACAAGTTAAGCCAGGGTTCCTCAGTGAATGATACAAAACAGAGTATGGAAACACTGTATTGTGAAAAGCCCAAATTCACATAAAATGAAAGTACAAAAGTAAAATAAAGATAAGTCAATTAAGTGGTCAATTTTACCTACTTTTGAGTTTGTTCTGTTTCAGTGTTTCAAATATGTATTGGTTTTGAGTTGAGTGTTCTCTCCTTACATATGTTTCTGGTAGCATTTAGACAGACAGTTCTCTTGTTTTTGCATGAGTTGCTGCTCTATTTAATTGGAGATACAGTGTTAGGCTAATAAAATGAAGTACATTCTATTCTTATGAATGTATAAATGATATATTACCATAGAAATTGAGTAAAGACTAAAAACTTGGAAAACTACAGCAAGCAATAGAAGTTCTACATTATTTTTCAATGTAAATGCAGTTTCCCTTCAACTACAAGTTTTTAAATAAAGAACAGATAAATAGTTAAATAAATAGGGGGAAGCTACATCATTTTTTTTTCATAGATGTAACTCATGTTGTTATATAGAGGTGGACATAGAAGAAATCATAATGAAATTTTAGAAATAGAACGTTTTCCTTAAATAAAATGAAAATATCAAGGCCTGAAACCCTATTTTAAAATAGTACTCTATGCAGATACTCTTATTTTGCAATTTTATTCTTTAAAATAAATCAAATAATTGAGCAGAAGACTAAAATATGTAGACCAAATAGTAAGAAAATAATCAGTAAAGCCCATATTTTAAAAAGTGATGAGTGATGAGATACTTTTGATTTTATTTAGTATGTGTTTAGAAAGTAGCAGTTGGTAAGCTCAAATTCAAGATGAAAGTGAAGAATTCTGTAAAATACACAATTGCAGGAAGTAGTTAAATAAAAGAAGGCATTTTGGTGAGGTCTGAGGAAAGACTGTTTACTAGAGAAGTTAAGCTCAAAGAGTCTTTGAAGTAGGCATGAGATGAATAAATGAAGGCAACATAGAGCACATATTCTTGAGAAGGGTAGAGGAATTTATACATAAAAAATGAAGACAGAAAAAAATAAGTAAGAAAGTCACGGTCTTGTTTAACATTGAAATCTTGGCAGTGCAAGCACACCTAAAAGCTATTCTTGGAACAGATTTACAGCCACACTTTGGTGTTACATGGAATGGCAGCTGAGGAAAATTTGTACAGAGTAAAAGTGTAAAATAATAATAGACCATTTAATGAGTTTTATCTTGCATAATCTTCATCATAACCTTATGATCTCCATTTTATAATTAAGGAACATGAGGGACAGAGTGATTAACAAAGTTCATATGGTCTGAGAATGGAAAAGTCAGAATTTTACTCCAAATATAACACCAAGATCGCATTTAGGTGACTTTGTATTTCCAGCTGAGTTTAGTTGTACTTAATTTTTTTTTAAGAAACAAGGAGCCATTGCAGACTTTTGAGCAGGTTCTAAGATGCTCTTATCAGTAGTTGTGCTCCTTTATTATCCTGGGTAACTTCATTATAGTAGCATCAAAATGTCTTTCCAGAATCCCACCTTGAAATAAAATATGAACATTTTAACTTCCCAAATGGGTATACTTGGAAGGTTTAGGAGAAAGAGAAAGACACTTTCACAGTCTTTCCACTGAAACCACCACCATTGTATTAAAAGTGTCCTAAGAAGCCCCCTTCTTTTATCTCCCTGTGATCTATCGCTGTTATCCACATTCATTGGAAAGCCCAGTGACACCCATAATATTGACTAAGTTCTCTCTTTACATCCAGTGCCAACAGTTCGAGATAATGCCATAATTATACAAATTTGACATCACTATGGAAAGGTATAAACAAAATATCTAATAATAAAATATACTAGTTATTGGTTTGCATTAGGCTACTCTCACCAGTAAAGGAGGCCAAAATTCCAGATAAACATTTGAAAAAAATATTTTTTAAATCACATTTGAATCTAGACTCCCCATATTTAAGAAATACAATCCCACAATTACAAATGAAGCCAAACACAACAGTTTGCAATCTTTTTCTGATTCCTGAGTCACACAACGTAAACCAACTGTGTATGCAATAATTTCATTTTTTGTGAGCATATTGTAAAGAATAGACAGGATCAAAGGGGATGAGAACACAGCCTAGTTCCCATAAAAGTTCCTTGATTAGTATCTGTGTACATGACTAAAACTAGCTTACTGATGTTCCAGTCAAGATGGAGTAACAGGGACCAGGTTTACCCTCACACCTGAAACATCTAAAAAGTGGGCAAAATATATGAAACTAAAGGCCACTCACAACACTGGACATCAGGAAACAAGGAACAGCAATTCCTTAGAGTCTAATAATAATAATAATAATATGACTCATTGGCTTCAGTTTACTGCCTGTTGAGAGTTTCCACACAAAGATGGGAAACCCAGACACAACCAGAAGAGCCTCCTGAGTTGATGAGGCACATTAGAGTCTGGGGAAGCCAAGAAATTATTTGTCTACAAAGATATAAGCCCAGGGAAGCCTGGTTATTTCAGTTTGCTGCCTTATAACCTCCACTACTATTACAAATACTAATTTTTAACCCATTATGTGTTTTTGTGTTAATCCAAGGACTACGTTGCAACTTCCAGAAGGGGCAAAACAATTATTTCCCCTTTCATTCCATTCTAGACCAAACATTTTGGCTAGACTTTTTGGCCTTTAAACTCTTTTTCATTTTGAGATCTTCCCCACATAAGAAGACTGTGATTGCTGGGTAGTGAAAATACCGTGTGCCCCCTACCAGCATGAAATAAATATAGCAAACACTACTGAGTGCTTCCTATGGAGAAGCGCTAGGTCTTTTGCATAGATAACCTCAATAAACCCTTTCAACAATACTATGAGCTAGGTATTATTGTTGTTGTTGTTATTATTTTATTTTCAGTTTTACAAAGGAGAAACAAAAGATTTAGACAAGGCAGATAACTTGTACCTATGTAGTGAGTAGCAGATTTGATGAGGTAATACTCTTTAAATTGGACAATTTGTTATCCATTGAATATACCTTCTCAAACAACTGTACCACTGGTTACATAGTTGACAGGGGGAGAATGTGGCTCTACCAGCCCCAATACATTTTCATCCCTGGAAAAACAATGAAAAAATAAAGAAAAAACAGCTTTCCTACTAATACTTTTAATTTTTGCAGCACTTGACCCAATACTTTACACGTACTATATGCTCATAAATTGTTCCACAAATATTTATTATATTCAGAATGTATGATAATCTGAGAAAGATAGAATTAAAAAAATAATAATTTCTTATTCTTCAAAAACTCCTCTCCTTCAACTAATGTTTAAGGAAGAATGTTGACCATTTATAGTTATTCCAGATAAACCTTAGGAACAAGTTCAAAAGCATGAAATCAACTGCATTCTCATCCTAGGTCAAATGGAATTTAGCCTGAGGAAGACACAATTCTGAATAGCTTTGGAATATGACTGGGGGCACTTAAACCATCTCTTGAGTATCACTAGCATTACAGAGAAAGAAAAACATACAGCTAGTCGAAGTACAATACAGGGACTGTATGACAAATGGGCTGTGTGGCAGATGAATAGCAAGGGCCACCTAGTCCTAGTGTGACAATCAGAAGGGGTATTGTGGTACAGACCAAGTCCCTGCGGGTTAATGAAAAGTGCAGAAAAGCCTGGAGGCATAAAGGTAGCGGAACTGACAAAAAAGGTTGAATGATAAAATGTAGAGAAATACTGAGAGGGCACCATATCTCTCTAGGAGGCCACAAAAAAATATGACTAGTAGATACTTGATCACAGCCTGTAACTTCAAGTTAAAAATATAAATGAAGTAAGGGAGCCATTCATATTCTCCTGATATAGTAGGGAAAGGATCAATGCCCTAGAGCTAAAGAAAAGGTACTTTGAACTTACATTTGGGTTAAAAAGAAAGATTTCTTTAATACTTTGAACCACTGGACAATAGGCTTAACTCCCAAGGGAAGTTCATGAATTGATCTACCTATAGACACCCTATGAAAGGTCAGAGAAGACACCAGCCAGACAAGTTGCTATCAGAGTGGTAGGATGGTTGAGATGATCTTTTTTCCAATAACAAAGAGTCTATAATTTTTTTAAAAGCATTCCAAATATTTATTTTTTTAAAAAGAATTCAAAATATTTGCTTGATCAAACAGTAACTCTGGTGTGTTTTGAAGATAGTAGGTCACAATGCAGGTTCAACTTAAATGAGTGAATATGTGACCCATGGTTCGATATCTGGTGCATATCTATAGGATTGTACAAACTGAATGATGTTTAGTGAAAACTGACTCTCTAGAGATTCAGTAATCATATATTTTAGTTTATCATAGCTCATTTGACTACATGTTAACCCATCACATCGATGTAATAATATGACTGGGTTCCATTACATACTCCCACCTACTCACTATCTACTACTCTCTTTTGTAATAATTAGTTTATTCCATACTTTCCTGGGGTAGGGAGCGAGGACAGGGATACTTTTTCAATTATACTTGTCAACACAATTACTGGAAATTTTATTCAAATTCTATATGCATCGTGGATTAAAAAATATTTGAACTAGAATGAGTGAATTGGAAGTACACTTCCCCTGTTTTGTCAAATTCAAATTATTAAATGCATGCATATGAAGTTTGGTTATATGAAAAAGTCTTCATAGCTGCGATTTCCCTTAGGCAAGGGACTTGGCCTTTGGAGACTTGATATAATTCCAATGTATGCTATTTATCAGAGAGTCCCTATATTTTCATTTATTTTCTTAAAATGAAACAAAACCAGAACCACCTGTTTCCTTTCTTGTAAGATACAGCTTTTAAAAATTCTTCTTTGTGTTGTCCACCTAGTATTCACCTACTTAACTTGTGTACCTAGTATAGCTGTACACAATAATAACTAATAATAGCAAGTACTTTTCTATGTGAAAGACATGCAACATCTAAATTAATCTACAAAATAGTCTTATGAGTGAATTAGTATTATTTTTCTGATTTCACTAGAAAATTTGATGCTAAGAGTTTATAATTTGCCCAATATCATAGTTATTTGAATAACAGGGATGGAACTTGAATTCAAGCCTGTCTGATGTCAGTGTTATGTTTTTAAATACCCACTTATGTTGTCTCATATGTATGTCATAGATACTTGTAATCCCTATAACATGAAATGTATTTGACTGAATTTTTATCTTCTTCCACTAAGGTCGTAAACTCATTTTAAAATCAAAGACAGCTTCTTATTAATCTTCATATCCTAGTATATTTGATACATACCATGCAATATTCAATGAATATGTGGTCTCTAAAGACCTGAATTAGAAAATTCCTTTTTCTTCCATTATGTTACAGGTAAAACTTCCCTGTGATTATGATGTGCCCTGTCCTTTTAGAAAGTCTCTTGGCTCTGTTTTTAAATGCTATCCTCTCTGTAACCTTGACCTGATCCTGTATGTCTGGGCAGAAGATTGTATAATTGCATAATGGCTTCGGAGGGCTGAAGTTATTATTTCAAATCCTGATTCTTTAGGGCCTTTGTTGAACGGAGCATATTGCTAAACTGTATTGAGTGAAAACACTCTAATATAAAAAATGAGGGTGTAGATGCTACCATTTTGTGGCTGTCGTGATGGTTGGATGAGATAGCTTACACAATGCAATCAGCAGGCAGTCAATAAATACTAACTCTCCACTTACCATCTATCCCTACATAGCCTATTACCACAAAAACCTTAACTGGATCTAGGAGGACTGTCTAATGTAATAAACTTTGGGGAATATGTGTTAGTACCTGGTACTACCATGTGCCAGGTCTAGTCTGGGTCCTCGCCAGAGTTAGATGTTGGTCTATTAACCATAAAGGATACCAGGTTTCTGCTCTCAAGTGATTCCAAGTCTAGTGAGGAAGACAGATAATGTAAACAGATAATTATGTGGCAATGTGTCTGTGCTACAATAATGGTGTGAATAGTGTATTATGGGAACCCAGAGAAAGGAACAATCAACAGTCCAAGGACAGAGTAACCTAAGAAAGGCTAATTTTCCCAAGTTTAGGGAACATCTCTTGTGAGCTCATTAGACAAAGAAAATACCAAAAGCCCAGAATTTCCCATAAACTAGAATTTAACTAGCTTTCACTAGAGCACAAAGGCTGAGAAGCATGAGAGTACTTTTCTTTAATATTAATGTAGTATTAATTTTATAGTGCAATTTATAGACAAACAGATCTCAGGTACATACACCAAAACTCTTGAAAAAGGTTATTGAATCTGCAGGGTGAAAGGCCAAAATTGCTGAGTTAAAAGCTTCAAATCCCTCATCAGAGAACAATGCCTTTCATTACCCTCTTTAAGAATGGATCCCATGAGTCTTTCTTACTTCATGAAATGTCTCAAATTTCGGCTTACTGCCATCACTGATTTTTGTCAGAATTATTATGTAAAAAAGTAAATGTAAATATCATCAAAGAGGGAAAGGGAAGAATTTTCCTATGAACAGGAGTCCAAACTTTAAACATTGTAATAGTACAAGAAAGTGGTATGAGACTTCATAGTGTGTTTACATAGGTTTACCTCAGCTCTTCCTGGGTTTATCTTTTGTACATTTCAAGAATATTGCATGCTTAAACAAATGTCTAAAAGGCACTGAAGAAAATTATAGTTTTTCTTACAAATTTTAAACTATAGAAAGACAATTAGAAGAAAGCATTAAGTCTTGGTATTCATTTCCCACCTCTCTGCTCATTTTCTCATCCTGAAATAAGGTGGTTTGACGTCATTTTGATTCTATACTTTATTTCTATTTATAGAAAACTGAGGTTTTTAATGTGACAAGCCACATTGTCTGTTTTTGAAGAACCATAGTGGCACCTTCTGCATTATAGATTAAGTGAGCCATGAGAGCAGAATAATTATTAACAAAAAGAAAATTCTTGCAATGACTTGAGCTTTTTCCATAAACTGGTAATAAAGTTTTTTGTTTTTTTTAATTTCTATTGAGTTGAGGTAGATAATTTGTTTAAAAATGCAAGGCTGCATCTGTATGTTACACATGCTAGATGAGTTACTAAGGTGATTCATAAAATGTATCTTTAATAGCTACTAATTATTGAATGCTTAGTATGTGCTAGGAATTGCTAACCCTACTATATTATTCCATTTCATCCCCACAGCAGCTTTATTATAAATGTCTTTATTATAAGATGATAAAACTAACACTTAGAGAATGAAAATGACTTGCCCAAGGACACAGAACTAATACATGTCCAAGGCAGGATTTGTACCCGAGTCTTTATGATTCTGCACTTCAAATCCCTGCTCTTAGGCATGACCATCTGGTGTAGCCCTAATAGCAAGCTTTCATTTTTTATAGTTCTGTCTTGTTTGGATGTTGCCCTAATGCCTTATTAACTCTTTTGACAGGAAAAACAATGGATAGTTCCAATTTTAATCCATTTAAACTTGTGATGTTGCATATCTAATAACTCTAACGAAGGCCTAGTTCTACCACCATAGTGTCCATCACAAGTAACAAGCACCTGGCATATAGCAAACCCAAAATGGCCACATAATGTGCTCATTTGTCAAATCATTGGATTTTAATGCATTAATAACAACAGAAAAAAATATGAGGAAATTCACTCACTCTCTAGCCATGGTACTTATGTAAGTAGAAAAATAGATATGGGTTTATAAGCACAAAGCAAATTGACTTTAAAACATAGCAGTGAAATCCAACCAAACTATTGCCTGTGGAAGATGAATGCTCCAATGACTAATGACTAGTACTGGCCTTCCATTCAAGTATATTAATTGTACATTCCATACTTAATGGTGACTCAGATGTCTGTGTTTACACGTATGAGTGGTTTTATTAAAAAGAGAAGAGGGGCAATGGAATTTTTAAAAATAAATTCTCATACAGAATAAGTGAGAAAAAAAATAGCAGCAATAGACCCAAAGTACTTCCTTCTTAATGTTAATCTTCACCATCCCTCAACCTCCATACGCTGCCATGGCTACGCAGAACCTAACAGAAGTCTGAATTTCACTTTAAAAACCACTCTTCCTTAAACAATTGAAATAAAGAAAAGACCTCTTTCCACAAAGTGCTCAGACATACAACTCTTAATTGGTTTTTATAACATATACAAAATTGTTATCAAAGAAGCTGGCTTTGTTCTCAAATTTCCACAAATCAGTTTATTCCCTCTATCAAAGTCCATACATCCAAATGGTCTGCTTCACACATTAGAACTAGGCAATATTCCCTAGGAACTTACCTAAGAGTAATCCTGGCCCTCCCACACTCTGAGACACGCTTTTCTCCCGAGGATGTCCAGGGAGGGGGTGGTGCCTGTATGATGTTCCCAGACTTGCACACCTAGGGTTGAAGAGGCTTATTAAAAATTCCTTACTGACTTGTATTAATATAAATTAGTAGGTAGAGAACATAATCCACCACACAGTACAAATTTTATTCAAATAATTCTATTAGCATAATTATCTTTTTTGAGGAAATTAAATGTACATTATTATACTTGATGTGCCACAAATTATAGAAGCAAAATTTTCACTGAGAAGGCTCTGCAGTTCTCAAGTAATTAGCCATATTGTACCCTGGAAACGAAAATTAAATACATAAATTAAACCAGCAGGGGAGATGATAACATTGTAAAGGAAGTCTGGATATAGTACAGTGTGTCATACCTGAGGCTCAGCCTTAGAAAAGCCACTCTAGGCTTGGTCACACAAGCATCAAACCAGGTTTCCCGCAGACCTGAGTTTGTCACGGAAGTGATCACTTGGCACTCCATTAAAAGGAAATTCTACCTCGGATGAAATAGTATTTATGCAAATCGTCCTCTTTTGCCTACTCTCTGAACATTGTTCAGTCTCTTAATCTCTGTGATACTCAGGGTATGAATTCAGCAGTAAGGTGTTACATAAATTCAAAGTGATAGTTAATATTCTTCCCAATTTATACTAATGAAATTTTCAGCGCTTAGTTCTCTGAAGACACACACAGAGACATAACAAGGACATTCACTATTCCTCTTACTGGAAGTAGTTTTGAGTTGAATGTATAATATTTATATTAGCTACCTGTAGTGATAATTGTTCCCCAGTTCACAAGCTTAGGGACAACTCTTTCTACTAGCTAATGCTACTTAGCTGGAGGGAAAGCTCTGTTTTCCACTAAACTTAAAAGTAAAAAGCATAAAAAGAAACTTGAAATCAAGATAACACTTTATTCCCCTCCATATATAGTCATTATTTCTGATACTATAGGAGGTAGGTAACAAAATAACATTATATATTAGGTCTTTCCTATTTGAGTCCCAGACAAAGAATGAGATTCCTCTTAAACACAAACCCTTCTGACTCCAAAGACAAAATAGAACATGAGGGGGTGGGATTATCCCACCAGTAATATTGGTACCACAGCCTCATCCACCATTCCCCACCTGTACCTGAACATCCAAGCCATAGATATTCATTTTAACCACATGCTCTTTTAATATAAAATCTGCATTACTAGAGCAGGAGAGATATTAGGGTATAAATTGCTCACCATCAAAAGATAATCCTCTTATCGTAGTTTAATTTAAAACCCATGGGAATGGGCATGAAATGTGAAGATCTTTGCATGTCATTTTAATTCCCACTAAAGAGCATCCTTCACTGAGGAGTCAAGACTCACTAAATGGTTCTACCTAGCCAGTTAACATCAGTTAGCCTTTGCCTTTGGCTAGTGCTAGAACAAAGAGTACTTGATGGCCAATATGGAAGCTATATATGGGCCCAACACTGTGGGTTCTCATCATTAATGTACTGTTGCTGCCTAATGTCCAACTTGCCAGCCAAAGAGACCATTGGTGAGTCACTGATATATCAGTGTCCCTCAAGGTGACCAAGCAGCCAAATGATGGTGAGTTGACTTTGTTGGACACCTTAAATCCTAGAAGGGTAAGAGATTTATTTTGACTAGAATTTATATCTATATCTATATCTATATCTATATCTATATCTATATCTATATCTATCTATCTATCTATCTATCTATCTATCTATCTATCTATCTATCTACTGCATAGGGATTTGCCTGCCCTGCCCACAGAACTACTGCATAAGAGATTTTAGAGTATTTAATCCAACAACAGAGGGTCCCACATAACATATCATCATATCAATAATAGAGACACACTTTACAGCGAAGAAGGTTTGGAAGTTGGCATATGACCACAGTGTCTATTTGTCCTATCACGTACTGTATTACCCAAAGCTGTTGGCCTATTACGCTGGAAAATGGAATTTGAAGGCACAGCTGAAGTACCAGCTTAAAGATGATAAATTTCAAGGATGGGCACCATCCTATAGGATGTAGTATGTACTCTAAATCAATGATCCTTTTATAGTGTGGTGTTCCCAACAGGCAGGGGCTGGAGAACAAAGTGTGGAATCTGAAATGATCCCACTTACCATCACTCTCAGTGACTCACGTGGGAACTTTGCACTTCCCACCCTGTAACTCTACATTTTGTGAGTTTAGAGGTCTTGATGTCCAGAATAAGAATAGTTCCCACAGGGGCCGGCCGAGTGGCGCTATGGTTAAGAACTGGCTTGGGACGCCAGAGGGCCCCGGTTCGGATCCCACATATGAGGGCCCGTGACAATGCCCTCTGCGTGTAGGATGCTGAACAGCAGCTCGACCTGGAGCTGGGCTGCTGTGAGTCGCCGGCGACGGCGTAGGCTGCAGCCCCTGTGGCAGTGGGTTGACATGGGCTATCATGAGTGGCCAGCAGCCGCAGTGAGCGGCCGTCCAGAAGCCGGTGACTGAAATGCCTCTCCCGGGAAGAGCACAATGATGGTGCCAACTTGGGCCAGTGAAGCGACGTCCTCCACAACTAGACTGAAGAACAAAACGACGGCAACTTGTCTGTTCCCCTTCCTGCAATTCCCCAGCACTGTTCTCACCCCCCTGATTCCCCAATAAAAATCTTTAAAGAAAAAAAAAAGAATAGTTCCCTCAGGAAAACGCAGTAATAGTCTCATAACATTTCAAGCTATGTCTATCACCAGATCGTTAGGCTCTGTGCTGAGATACCAGCATCTAAAAAAAGAAGTCACTATGTGGCAAATGTAACTGACCCTGTCCATCAGTAGTGGGTAGGGTTGTTGCTACACAATAGGTGATGGGAAGACTATATTTGATAGCTAGGTGATCCAATTGGGTGTTTTCGTTTTTTGTAAATTCCTTTACTTGCTTAAATTGTATATGGACAAATATAATAGCCATAACCTGAGAAGGAAACAATGGCCATGCACTAAGATCCCTCATGGATTATGCTCTAAATGAGCTAACCATGAAATAGGGAATTCTAGGATGGAAAGTAGAGAAATCATAAATCATGATATCAGTTTTAGCCTACCAGCTGCAGCTGCAGAGGCTTTAATTTATGCCAGTAATAGTCCTCTTATAAATGTCTCCCATGAGCAGAGGCCCAGCAGAATCCTGAATGAGCTGCTCCCAGAAATAATACAAACAGGTAGACCCAAATATTGTAAGGGATAGACCATAGTGGATGCGGTGGTATGCTCAGATTCCCCAACCTCCTCTGGACTGAAGCATTCATTCCTCTAATCTGCTGGGATGAGTAATTGATGCAGGCTAGAAAGCCTAGTCTTCTTCCCCTAATTTGGTGCAATTATAAAGGTCATCCTACATTAGAACTACCTAGGGGATCAGGTAAGGCCTTTGCTGTAATTGCATCAAAGTCCAAATTCTTCCTCTAATCATTTCTCCTCATTTTAGTCTCCCACAAGGATTAATTCAGAAAAAGACAAAGAAAAAAAAAAACCTACTCACAAATATCCATCTTGTGTCTGCTTCCTAGGGAAACCTATCTATGGGAATGATATTCAGGAAACATGCCAAAATAGGTCTTACTTTCCTAGAGTTGTAACAATTTTTCCCACAAAATTAGTGACTTAAAAACCACAGAAATGTATGCTCTTAGAACTCTGGAGGTTATAAATCCAAAATCAAGATGTCAGCAGGTTTGTTTACTACTGGAAGGTCTAAAGGACAATCTGACCCATGCTTCTCTTTTAGCTTCTGGAGACTGTGGGCAATTCTTTTGTTTTAATTAAAATTTAATGGGGTGACAATTGTTAGTAAAGTTACACAGGTTTCAAGTGTACAATTCTGTAATACATCATCTATATATCACATTGTGTGTTCACCACCCAGAGTCAGTTCTCTTTCCATCACCATATGTTTGACCCCATTTACCCTCTTCTACCACCGTGTCCCCATCCCCACCTTGACACCCCTTGGCTTGTATATACATTACACAAATATCTGGCTCTATTTTCACATGACAGTCCCCTTTCTATGCTTTTGGGTCTAAACTTCCCTCTTCCTTCAAGGACACCAGTTTTTTTATTAAGACTCATCCTAATCCAGTATAACCTTATCTTAACTTGATTGTATGTACAAAGATCTTATTTCCAAATAAGGAAATTCATCCTGAATTTCCAAGTGGGTATAAATTGGGGGAGGGGCACTACTCAACTCAGTATACCACAACAGAATAAATGAGAAGAAAATATATGATAATTTCAATCAATGCAGAAAAATTATTTGACTAACTGAATATCCATGATTTAAAACAACAACAAAAAACTTTCTCAGTTAACTAGAAATAGAAGGAAACTTCTGTGACCTAATAAGTGACATCTATGTAAAACTTAGAGCTAACATCATATTTAATAATGACATATTTCATACTTTTTCCTAAAATACAAAACAAGGTAAATATATTAACCACTTATTTTCAGCATTGTTTAATAAGAAGAAGTAAAATTCCTTTTATTAACAGGCAACCTCATTGTTTCCATAGAAAATCATAAGAAATCTACAAAATACTAGTAGAACTAATGAGTGTATATAGCGAGGATGACAGATAAAGTCAATATAGCAAATGCCTTTATATTTCTATATAATTCCAGAAAAATATGGAAAAGTAAAATTAAATTTAAAACACTATAATTTACAATAAAAACATAAAATAGTTAGAAATAAAATTTAAAATAATGTGTAACAATTTTACATCAAACTGAAAACCAATACTTCTAATATATATATAAAAGAAGACCTAAATAAATGTAGAAATTTACCAATATAAATTAAAATACTCAGTTTGTTAAACTGTGAATTCTCCTCCAAATGATATTTAAAATATCAATTAATGTGCTATCAGGTTTTTATTTGTTTGTTTTTTGTTTTTTGTTTTTTTCAGAAAAAGTGATTAGGTCATTTTAATAAAGTTGGTGAACTCATACTATATAAAGTCTTACTATGAATCTATGAGCAATCAAGACAGTATGGGACTTGTATGTAAGACAAAGAGATCAACTGGACAAAATAGAGGCTATAAAAATAGATTCATACAGACACCAAATTACTCTGTGGGAAAATGAAAGTTTTCTTAGTAAAACATTCTTTAATTACTATACAAACTTTTGAAATAAAATTAACTTGAGCTTTTATCTCATACCATATGCAAAAATTAATTCAACAGATCATAGGCCTAAACCCAAAATCAAAAGTTAAGTTACAAAAGGATATATTATAATATATTAGGTGTTTGATACAAGCAAGAGATGTGGTAGGTAAAGATTTCTTAGAATGAGCACAAAAAGAAGATAATAATAAATTGGATTTTATCAAAATTAAAAGCATCCTTTTTAAGAAATCATTAAGAAAATGATAAGTAACCTAGAAATGGAAAAAAAGTATGTCCAATAGATATGTGGAGAAAGGACTTATGTATCACAATATATAAAGAACTCTTATAAATCAGTAACAAAAATATAAAGAAGCAAAAATATTTATATGGGGCAGCCAGTTAGCTCAGGTAGTTAGAGCGTAGTGCTCATAACACCAAGGTTGCCAGTTCAGTCCCCACATGGGCCATGGAGCTGTGGCCTCCACAACAACAATAGATTGAAGGCAGCTACTTGACTTGGAGCTGATGGGCCCTGGAAAAACTCACTGTCCCCAATAAAAAGTTAAAAACAAAAAATAGTTTATGAATTATCTCAATAGAAATCACAAAAAATCTAGAAAGTGATTTTTAAAAGTTATAAAAATGTGGTCAACATCATTAATGATCAGGGGAATAAAAACTATTAGGTCTCAGGGAAATACAAATTAAAACACAAGAGAATTCACCGACTAGAATGGAAAAAAATTAAGATTGACAACAGCAAACATTGATGAAGATGAACTGTGAAAGATGGTACAATCACTTTTAAATATTGGTATTTTCTTATTAAGTTAAACATAACCGACCTGATGACAGAGGAATTCCACTTATTTACCAGAGAAATTAAAAACATATTGACAGTAAGACATATAAGAATGGCTATAGCTGCTCTATTTATAATCTACAGTAATCAAGATACTGTGGAATTAGTGTAATGGTAATTCAATGAGTAGTCAATTGATTATCTAAAAAAAACAAGTCTTTTCAATAAATAGTGCTAGACTTGATAAATACATTTCTAAAAACTTGTACTTGGAAACAACTCAAATTCCTACCAAAAGAAGATAAATAAATTGTTATATGTAATGGAATTCTACTCACCAATTAAAAAAAAAACAATTTTGTTACATGTAAAAACATGGATGACTCTCAAAAACATTGTTTTGAGTAAAATAAACTGTAGATAAGAGAGATATATTGTATGACATCATTTATATGAAGTACAAAAATAGGCAAAACTGATCTATCATGTTAGAAATGAGAACAGTTGCCTACAAAGGTCAGGAATTTCCCTTTTGTGCCTTTCCTTTTTGTGTGCAGATTGGCTGAAAAGGCATAAAAGGAAATTCCTGGGCTCATGGAAATGATCTATAACTCAATTAAGATGTTGGTTATACGGATATATGTTGGTCAAATCTCTAGATGGGCCATTTAAAATCTTTGCATTTTCAGAAATACAGTGCGGTGGTCAGGTCTCTACACCAACTATGAAGTGGTCTCCCCAACTGTATTTCTGAAGCTGATGTTGAATAATAATGTATGTCAACTATAATTATATATACATATAATCACAGGACATGGAGTAGAGAGTGGGAATGGAATCAATGGAATTGTAATAGATAAGCATGATATCGGGGGTGGGAGGGCCGCAGATGGGGGAGGGAGGTTGTTACTTTGTGAGGATGAAAAGGATAACTATTGCATTGTTCTGTACACCTGAAACTAACAATAAACAAATTTTTTTAAATTAAAAAAAATCTTTGCATTTTACTGTATGTAAATATTACTTCTCAATGAAATAAAATAAAATAAATTCTTCTAACTCTGGGAAGTGAATTATAACAATGAAAAAATTTGAGATTATATCAAAGGAGTCATTACGTGGAAGAGCAGCATTTCAAATAGAAATAATGAATAGCTTTGAGGACTTTTACAAATAATCTAAATAATAGAAGAATGACTCATTGGAAAATAATTTGAATTTCTTGCTGATTTGACATGAAAACTTGTATTGATGAATCTAACATAGCATGCCCCAACAAGGGCATTGATGACATTGAGGGCAGAGTGGTTTATGAATGTCTTGAATTTGAGTATTTAAGATTAGTCTTTGCACAAAAGAAACTTTAAATTCCCTGTTCACAATTGATAGATAATTCAAAGAAGCTTTCTTTCTCAAATTAGACAACAATCCTAAAATATTGCATGACATTATCAGTAATGAATTATGAAACAGAAAGAAACTTTTCTGAACTATCAATAATAAAGAACAATTTCAGATCAAACCTGCTGGAGGAAAGACTTAATTATCTTTCTATTCTCCACAGAAGATGACATTATAAAATATTTACCATATGAAAAAGCAATCAAAGAATATGCTGCCAAAAATATATGAAAAATGATTATAGATGTCTTTCAAGACTTTCATTAATGAATGTGTTAGATTATTATTCTGAATTTTGTGATGAATGTGGTATACTTTAGCATTCTATAATTTGTAACTTGTTATGATTTCTCATTTTAAATAAATACTCACTTTCCCACCCAAATTTATAATCATAACTCTGTAATCATTTTTCTTAAGTAAGGCACACAAAATAACATGAAATTCAATCTCCATGAAACCTGGATCTGGTGCTCCTACAACTCCTTTCAGGGAGTAATCTTACAAGGGGTAAGGATCCCCATCCTTACATTCCTGGGGTGCTGCACCATTCTCGTCTTTAGTCATTTCCACCATCAGCTTCACCCCTACCAGCTATACTTCTTCACTACTTCCCTGTTGCGTTAATAGGTTAACGGTGCTTGAAACACTAGAACCTAAAGTTCAAGAAAGGACTTACGGTTTTCTTATCACTTCGTGATCCTCTAAACACATAATCCACATGATGTGTTGTTACAGTTTGTCAGCTAACTCTGATGTTGTTTATATTATTGTCTCTAAGTCTCTGTAAATAGATCTTCTATTTATAGAAAAAGAAATAAAATTACAAAACAGAATAGATATCACCAGACAATCCATAATTTATTTAAAACTCATGTGGCTGAATAAACATTTCAATATAAATAATTCCAATAAGATTTTATAACATACCTTAACTCCAAAGAGAGAAGGGGGTCAAGTGTAGAGATCTATTCTAAGCCTGTTTCTGCCTTTTTCTTTTGGACCTTACAAAATTCACAATGGACAGTATAGTTAAGATTTGCAAGATGATATCTTTGCCAGGAGCTTAATAGTAGATTTAATCACTGTTACCTTGGCTTGAATGGCAAAAAAAATTAAAAATGAAGGATTGGGTTATTATGCAGTTAAGTAAATTGATGTTTAGATTTGAAATTTATAATGACAGAAAACTATTCAAAATAAATTTAAAAAGTAGTTACAAAATAGTTTGTACAGTATGATACTAGTGTTTATTTTTAAAAATATTATATATATACATATATTCAAAAGTCTAGAAGAAAATTGAAAATATTAATGAAAGATATCGCTGGGTGTTGAATTTGTGTGTGTGTGTGTGTGTGTGTCCATAATTACCATGCTTCTATAACTATATGTGTAATTGTATAGTAAAGAAATTTTTAAAATAATGTTTCCAAAACCAATTTAATGATGTTGGAATTATTCACAGCATAATAAAGAAAAAATAAGATAAAAAATAATATATGCACTGTGATCCCAGGATATATTTCTATGTATACATAAATACATGTATATACAAATGCATTTTATTTAAATGTTTTTAAATGTATACAAAATAGCACTCACATTTCCTGGGAAAAGATTAGAAGGCAATATAACAGAAAGTTAAGAGAGTTTCTTTCTAGAAGTTGAATATATGGGTGATTTTATTTTATCTTTATATTTTTTATATTCAATTGTTTTCTACAATTAATACACTAATTTTAAATGAAGGAGCAAGAAAAAGAGTCTAAGAAAATGTATCAGAAAATAATTTCTCTTTTGTTTTATAACAATAACATTTTCTCAAAATACCACATACAGCCAGACTTTTCCTACCTCAAGATGAGTTTTCTTCAAATTTTGGGTAAATCTCCCTTCCTCGTTCAGAGAGTAAAAAAGAACAAATCTCATACATAAAGTTTTCAGCCTAAATATCGATATAAACAACTAGAGAACAATTAGGGGAGTATGAGAAAGTGAAAAATGCATCATGAGAACCAAATAAACGACCAAACAGATAAGCAAAGATATTTATAAAGATTCACAATTAGGTGAGCAGACTCAGAAGTGATTATGGTTGGACTTGGAGGTATTGTAGAGGGCACCTGAGGGAGTCCAACACACACACAGCCCGAACAAAGACATTGCAAGAAGCTATTATCAGCTCAGCTAACAGGAGCAACAAAAACTGAAACACACACACACACACACACACACACACACACACACACACACGAGTGCACATGCACACAAAATGCCATGAATCATAAATCCAGCCCCTGGAACATGGATTGGCTGGAACACAGGATCTGAGAAATGATTACCAACTATTTGGAGAGGCAAAGGGGTGGGATGATAGGGGTGATATCAGGTATTACTAGTAAATTAAACTCACACAGAGAATGCTTAGTAATAACGATGCCCACTCTTAAATGAACATGTTAACTCTTTAAATTACATTTGATTTTTAATTTCGTCTTTATTGTGCTTGACTTATTTCCAGATATCTTTTGTTCAAATTTGATAAATACAAATTGGTATAGTTTACCAAAGACATACTTGACCCTGGTTGATTTTTTAAAAACATCATTAACACACCAGTGTCCAAGTAAGCATCGATTCTCCCTGATTAAATTTGACTACAACTCAACCTACCCTGTGTGGAGAGAAACTAAGCTAAGAGTGGTTTTATATGCATACATAATTTAACTACTATCAATTGAAGGCTATAGCATCCTAAAAACCAAACAAAAACAAACTGCAGTGAGCCTGCGTGTCAATGTTCTCTAAATAGTACTTCTTGACATTTACTAATCTCCACGTACTTTGCACATTACTGGTACAAAAGTCTTTATTTCATCTAACTGGATTGAATTAAGAAGGTTATACATTATGAAATTATCAATAGCTTCCAAAAAGTTTTAAGCTTCACTTCATTCCTGAGTTAGGATGGCTCTCTGGAACCAGGCCCCTGGGACCATTCACACATTCCTTCTCAGAGGGGTCGCCCATCAGCAGTACTAAATTACTTGTAATTTTCAAGGCTGTGCACCAGTCCATGGGGAAAATGGAAAACGAACTGATATCACTACTGAACTTTTAGAAGGTAACAACTTCTGTACATTTGTAACTTAAATGAACTATGTTTGAATCAGTGATTCACCTCTGAAAAGCCATTTTAAAAATTCGCATTAACCATTTAACCCTTCACAAATCAAGGGCCTAATCTCCTTTTAAATTGGCTGTTTACACTAATAATATAAATGATTAATTCAAGTAATGATGAAAGACCTAATTCCAGGGCAGGGGAAATGTCGCACTTATGGGTTGAGTGCAATACTGATTTGTTTTGTTCAAAACAGATTACCTCATGTAGCATAATCTCCATCTGCAAATTGAGGAGATGGCAGAAACGGGATGGGATTTGAAACAGACATGTAATGAGTAGGTTAGCTAATGTTTACTACAAGAATATAGTCAAGAGGGCAGGCAGGTGTTAAAATGAGCCATCATCTAGAATAGTTAGTTACTTGAACAGTTTGTGATTTTTAGAAGGAGCGGTACTGTCTTAATTCTATTTTCAAATAGAATTGAAACCAAAAATTCTTAATTCAAGTCCTTGGAACTTCAACTTAGAAGTCTGATACAGAAAAATATAACTCTCCTACAAGAGGATATTTGAGTATGCAAATGTGTGGTAATTAATAACATATTAGAACTATTCTAAAGATCATTGCTTTATTCTATGTATGTTCTAAAATCATTGCTTTATCTTATGCATATAGTACATCCTGGAAAAAAGGATGAGATAAGTCTCAATATTTAATATTGTTATAAAACTTTTGCAAACCACCATCTAAAAAGTACAAATAATGATAACAGCTACCATTACTTTAGTGGCTAATATCTTGTTAATTTTACTAATTTCATATCAGGTATATTACTTTTTCAAATCAGGTATTATTTTCTTAGTTTTATGAACCATAACCAGTATATTTACAGTAAGAAATAAAGTCAAAATTTCATCATGAGCTTTCTTTTTTATCCTTTTCCTCCTCCCTACCCTCCCCCCTCAACTCTTATTCAGGGAGCAAATAATAGAACAGACATCTTTCATGGCTTTTTAAATTTTCTTATATTTGATTCAAATAAGAGAGGCCAAACATGAGAGAAGAACTCTCATAGCATTTTGTATACCTTCATGCTATTCTTCCAGAAGATAAGAAACTATTACATTAACACTCAGTTCATTCATTCATTCAATTCCACCTCTCCATTAATTCAATGCATTAGGGGAAAAGCTGTAGTCGAGGCACTTGAAGTTCTCATCCTCATGGAGTTTATAACTTAATGGAGGATTCAGAGGATAGAAAAGCTGGTGCAGCACATTAAGCCCTGTGATAAGGGAATTTGAGACTTGAGAAACGTGAGAGGCTTCTCAGCAGAAACAGACCTGGAGGTGAGTGGATTTAGTCTTGTATGTGTGGCAGGAAAAAGAAAGAGTCCTCACTTGTCAGGCATTACCTGGCTCAGTCAATGTCTGAAGTATCCGTCTCCAAAGCTCTGCTGCCCTCTATCTATTCGTGTGGTGCTCCTAATCAATATATAATCAATAGACAATTTGGTTATCTTATTGATGCAATTGAATAGTCCTCCAGAGAGCCTCCAAATATGCACAGAGGACATGTTTGAGTACATCAGAATCTCCAAAATGTAAAAGAGCAGATGAAAATGTGAATGCTCTGGTGCCTCTAGCCCATTCACATTTGCTAGTTACTCCCATTTTACCAGAAGTAGGATAGAGCTGAGAGTGTTACATGATACCCTGCTTCATAAAGTTGCTCATCCCTGATATAGATATTATACTAATACCGTTCTCCAGATAACGATGTGCACAGGGTCAAGAATAATAGAGGCATAAAGTCAGGATGGGTTTTAATTCCTGGTCCTCAAGAATTCCATTAAGCTATATGGTTTCCCACAACCATGATTCTACCAATCAATTATACTAATAGTCTCAAGGAAACAACCAAACCACAACATTAAAGTAACAAATAAGTGTTTCTGTTTAAAGGAATGAAATGAGAAACTTTAAAAACAGAAACGATTATATATGAAAGCTGTTTTATAGAAATTTTTGCAGTATTTTGCAAATATGAAAATATTAAATTTATCCTCAAATAATAACATAGTAGACACCTAGTAACTCCACCTTAGAAAAGTTAGATGGACAGATAAGTGTTTATATTTAACATCTATTGAATACTATATTCCAAGTACTGTTTCATATATCTACTACCCCTAAGGTGCCTGCCCCAAGAAAATGAGCTCTGTGGTCTGGGAGAGGAATGAGGTAGCCAGTGTGTCTGAAATATGCTGGGAAAATAATACAGAATGAATTTGGAAACATAGGCAGGTCCCAAGTGTACAATCGTATAAGTTATGCTAACTTTAAGAGTTGAACACTAACATAATTTATGTTTTTAAAATATCACTCAGATCATTGTCAGGTTTGCAGAGGACAAGTATGGAAATTAGGAGACTAGTCAAGAGTCTCACCAGCAGGAGGTATTGGTAGCTTCGATTATGGTGGCATCTGAGCAGATAGAAACAAGAACAGATTCCAACTGGGTTTATAGGTTCACAAACAGTACTAGCTGATTGACAGCATGTGGAAGATAAAAGGAAGATAAAACAGGGGGTTCAGTAACTGATTAGATGATGATGTCATTTATTGAGCTCAAATAGACTGAGCCCAGATTACTTGGGGAAAACTGAGGTTTGCATTTTGGCCATTTTAATTCTGAAATGTCTATTAGACATCTGAGATGAGGCCGTTGGACTTATAATCTGGAGATTAAAATTGGAGGAAAAAAATTATATGTATATATATTATATATTAATTATACAATATATGCAATATCCATAATATATACTTAATACTTCTAATAATAAAACTTAATACTCCTCTCTGTAGTCTATAATCTATCTATCTATCTATCTATCTATCTATCTATATATATATAAGGAGGGGGAGAGAGAGAGAGAGAGACAGAGACAGAGAGAGGAAAAGGAGGAGATTAGAGAGGAGTATTAATTTTTTGATGATATCCCAACATTTAAGTTTTGGTAGAGGACAAGGAGTCAGCAGAGAAAGACTGATAAGTAGCCAACCAAGTGGCTAAATAGTGAGGAGAGTGAGAATTCACAGACGCCAAGAACTCGAAGGAAGGAATCATCAGCCACGTTGAGTGCTGCTGAGAGGTCAAGTGTGATAGGGCCTAGACAAGTGAGCACTGAATTTGGTGTTAAGAGACCATTTGGTAATCTAATAAGCAATTTCAGTAGAGGTATATGGACACTATCTGCAGTGGAGTGGGGAGATGAGTGAATTTGAAGTGAAGATGGGGAGGTGGTGAGTATACACAACTCTTGAGAATTTTTCCTGTGAAAGAGCAGAGAAATGGAAAGACAGCGAAAGTAGAGTTGTGGGGCCAAGAGAGTTTCTTGTTTCATGTGTGGCTGTTGCTATTTGCATATGTTCAAGTTAACAGGGCGTGATGCTAAAGCATGGGAATCATATAGGAGAGGTGAAAAATGTCAAAATTTCAGGATTCAGACAAGAGAAAGGATCGATGCAAGTGTGAAGTCCCTGAAAAGAAAAAGAGTAAAGGGTGCAGGCTGCAAGGAGGTAGGTTGGCCTAGGATAGAAGCAGGAACTCTCTTTCCATGTAAGAAGTGGAAAGAAAAGAGTACAGTACACATGCAGAGCACTGGTGTCTCCTCTAACAGTTTTCAAATTCCATGATTTCTGAAGTGAAGGGCCTTGGGTGACGTGAAGAAAGACATCTTGTGTGAGCAAGGTTAGCTGCATGAATTGTAGAGGCCAAGTGCAAAATGAAATGCCAGGGCCCTTGTTGAAAAGGCAGGAAAATAAGTACTAAATATAAACTTTTCCTTTCTTCTGCTGTCTCTTCACTAGCAATTATGTGTTTTCTTTGTCATTTAATGTCACTCTAAGTCAAGTTAAAATATTAAATCATTAGCATGAACTTAACCATTCATTTTTATATTATACAATGCCAGTTTTAACTGGAAATAGAGGAGCATCAACTCATTTAAGGAAGTACCAAAGCTATACAGTTTGTGTTCCACAGCTAATCCCTCGAGGATGACTCAAACTGGCTAGAAAAGACAGTGAAAATTCAGGAAGGTCGGAAGACAGGAATGATGGTCCTGCCATGTATGGAAACAGCAGGAAGGGTGCTCCCTTGGAAACTGGGATACTCCTGGGGCCACTGCAAACTGTTCCTTGTGGCTGGGGGCCCCTTGCTGACAGCTGCTAGACTGACATACTGCACCCAACTGGGACTGGAGTGGGCTCCAGGAAAGTCAAGCTAGACATTTCCTCTTCCCCAGACCTGCTACCCAACCACGGTAAACAGGCGATACCCAGGGTCTTTGAACCTCTGCACATGCCAGGATTCATCCTTAGTACTCAGGATGCACAGGATCAAGGGTGGACTAGGGGCTTTCCTCCCATCCATACATAGTCTCAGCCTAGCCCGGCCATGTGCTGAATACATGTAACATTGCCAGCCTAAGGTGGGACAATTGCCACCACATCTCACCCTGGGCCCTTGTGTGGGGCAAAGAGCAAGAACGATCCACAGACTTCCCTGACTCACATAACCTAGTCCCTGCCCCAGAGAGAGAGAGAGAGAGAGACAGAGAGAGAGAGAGAGAGAGAGAGAGAGAGAGAGAGAGAGAGAGAGAGAGACACAGAGAGAGACACAGAGAGNAGAGAGAGAGAGAGAGAGAGAGAGAGAGAGAGAGAGAGAGAGAGAGAGAGAGAGAGAGAGAGAGAACAGCAGCCTTCCTGAGGTGGTGAGGCTGGGCAGGGTATGGGGTGTCGGGGACAGCAAATGACCTAGAACCCATTCCCAGGATACAGGGAGGTGGGCAGGGGCCAGGATTATGCATAAGCAAGACTCCAAGAACCTGACAATTAATCTATTTTCTCATACAACTTCACTTACAAAACACAAAAGTCTAAAATGACATTACTAAGAATTTCAAGGCAGCAACCACAGGCAAATCACAGACTGTTAAACTACAGTGGGAAGTAGGGGTTCTGAGTGTAGGGCTTTGTGTGCTTGCACTGGTTGTGTATCCACGAAGGTGATTCTGTGGGGAAGTTTGAACGAGATCATTGGGCTAGGGGTAGGGTATGCTGACTTAATCTTTCTAAAACCAAAACCACTAGCACATCCCAACTAGGACTTATTTCTCCATGAAGCTCTCATGTTTCTATATCTCTTGCAAGCAGAGGCACTGATTACCTTCAGTTCAATATTATCTTTTCAAGGATGTTTGTGTAGTGAAAGGCCTTGAAAAATAGAGATAGTGCCTTTATCTAAAGCAAAGAGGCGTGCTTTTGCCCATTGTAACAGATCCAAGCTCACTAAGCTTAGACTTCCTCTCCTGCAAGCAGCTTATGACATGGGCAGCTGTCATCTAGTCCTTCTCATGTCGCTATGTAGGAATTGGAGCCTAAAGAGCTGGCAAAGAAATAAAAAATAAATAAAATGCTGACACTCTGGCTACCAGTTAGTCTGTCATTCATCTCTGAACCAGGAATCTCATGTTTCTTAACAGCCTCCATTAAAGTTTGGCAGGCTAACTTGTTAGCCTGCAAGTAAGGTAAAAATCCCACTTATTGACACTTTTACTTTAGTTATGTCCTCTCTGATCAAGGCTTTCCAGGAATAATTGAATTTGCAAAACACACTCTAAAATTCAGGTCATTATCATTCCCCTGTTAGCAGATACAGTAAATGGAAACACACTGTCTTGAAAAAAAATAAGCATCTGGCTTCTAAAAACGTGATTCACAAAGTGTGCTTCATTGGATCATAATTGATGGTACATATACACACATAACGTCACCTACGGTGCTATAAATTCAAAGGGAGGATGCTTTACTGCAGGTTCAAAGATCCTCTAATGAAGAACTCTGCAACTGTTTTCTTCATATACTTCATCAAAAATTTGGATCACATATCCCCAATGTATGTGTATATATTCATAAATAAATTAGATAATTACACTACTGTATTAATGTTATATGCACTGTAAAATACACAAAATAAAAGATTTTAAAAATATTTTAAAGTGTTCTCAAGTTTCTTTCCTTTCTCTTACTGAATTATCTTGCACACCCTATGATGTAGACATACCCCATTTGCAGATGACTTCTTTAATGTCTTGATATACAATACATTAGAAACCTGCAAAAGGGAGGTGCTATATGTAGAGTTTCTCTAACATGTGTGACCCTGGACTTTTTATTATTATTATTATTATTGTTCCTAGTGAATCTTTTAAGATGAATGCTCCTTCTTAAAAATATTGATCTAGTCTCCAGAGGTTTCAGTCTCCAGAATTGAAAAACTGTTGGCCCAGAGCAGCTTAATTTATTTCAATTGAGTTTGCACGACTTTATTCAGCAATGTAATTAGTCTCCAGTTTACCTAATCTTCAATACTTCTTTTTACATTACAAATTTCCTTTCCTCACTCATGTATCTAACATATAAAGTTCTTTTAGATTTTTATTCCCACTTGGGTTGGTATTAAATACCACACAAAGTTTAGTGGGAAGTTTCATGGCCGTAGAGGAGCATAATTTCTTCAGAATGAGCAGATATTTTTGGCCAGGGATAAGTAGGTGATAGCTTGCTTGAATTGGACCTAAACCAAATGGTTATGAAAGGTAAGAGAATCTTTAATTCCCCTCCCCAGTATCATTTCAGGATTACTTGTGCCAAAAGACATGATCTTAATATTATTTATGATTTTCACATTCAAAAGGGTTATAGATTCCACCCATAGCTAAGTTTAATGAAGACAGGTTGTTGGCTGATACAATAATTAAAGAATAAGAGACATTAACTTGTCATTTCTCTTTTGTTCACCAACTCCATCAGCTAGAGATTCAAATATTTCACAAATTATAAATATTAAATTTACTTCAGAGTTATCTTGTTGGACTTAAATAATCTAGAAAGCAAAAGATTAGTTAAATATTTCTGAAATTCTTACCTTAAGGGTAAATTAAACTTTGCAGAGTACAATAACTAAAGCATATTGACCCAGTGTAATTTGCCTTGCTTCTGTGAACTAGGAAAGGAAATGGGAGAGGAGAGAAAGAATTTAGGTAAACAACATAGTGCCTTCTTTCACTTGAAATGTTTTCAGATATTAGCCAAGAAAGGCAGACATTTTGCAAGGATTTGTGCCAACTGGAATTGTATTGCCATTCGTTCTATTCCCACAGGGAGAGAGTGGATGAGACAGTAATTGATTTCTTCCAAGAGGAGCCATCACCCATGACTCTCACTGTTCTTATACCTCATTAGTCAGGCCAAGGAAAGTTTCCTAATTGGATTTTTAGATTCCCTTGAATCTAAAGAAAAAAAACAAACGTATTTCCAGATATTTTAATTATTAAATTTCAAAATTGTATGATACATGTTTTTGTTATTCTCAATCGATAGAGTCCATCAGCATGTAATTTAATTAAAAATTGAGAATTAATAGTGTACAGAATCAAAATAGGAGGTCTAGTGAATACGGTATTGAGAAGCAAATATTTTGCCATAAGTACAACACAGTTATGGAGCAGTCAAAGTAACGCAATTGAATTACCCTACAAAGCGGAATATATTGCAGACAGATAAAAATTAAGATATTTAAAATATTTAAATGGTTGAGCCACAGAGCATAAAGCAGACATAAAAATTGCCCATCGTAAGTGTTTATAGTTCATATCCAATTTCTTTCTTAAACCTTTATGAGTTAAGAGGGTCTATTTGGTACTTCCTAATTTAACCTAGCAGTTGATCTGAAAACTGTAGCAGACGACTAAAAGGAGCCAGAGCCAGAGAGTATGATGATAAACAGGCAGTCTAATATTTAAAAAAACAAAAACAAAAAATGGTAGACTTGCATAGGTTTTAAATGGTTCCTGGTACACTCAGTAGAACCTCAGAAAGCAGTGTGAAATCTTACCTACCCTTACCAGCACGTGTGCTCGCTCTCTCTCTGTAGGTATCTGTATGTATGTATATACACAGGTCTCCATATATATATATATATTATATATCAAATATATATTATATATATATGCTTCAAAATATATCATAAATAAAATAATTTAAATTTATATACTCATTAAAAAATTGTGTTACAATGGGAACAGGATATAATCCCCTCTTTGAAGTTTCCATCACACAGTATTTTTGTGGGCTTCTACTTTGGGCAGGCTTCCATGGTCGAGGATGGAGAATTATATATGGTAGAACCACTTGCCTAAAACAAAGTACAAATGCAGGGAATCAGTTGAACACTAGGGCTTTTCCTATCCCCAGCTATTGATAATATAACCAACACCCTAAATGATTAAAGATCTATTTCTTGAAACGTAGAACACTGGCTGTCTCTGTTTTCACTACATACTGCTAAGGTAGTGACTAAATTAATAATTGGATTGCAAAGTATGAATTTTGTTAATAGCATGGGAGAGAAAATAAGCAGAAAAAGATTACCTAGGGCCGGCCGAGTGGCGCGATGGT
>NW_017731798.1:254807-257516 GCF_001890085.2 Hipposideros armiger
AGTATGTGGTTTTATATCTCTTCCATGGAGAGTTAAGTTATTGCTAGCTGTTCAGCATAGGCACAGTTTTCAGGGATATTCATATACTCACTGTATAGTTGTTAAAAGAAGGCTCAGGGTCAGAAGTTGTACTGCAACTGAGTATGTTCTAAAGTGCCTGGTCCAGGAATGTGAGCAATAGAGAAGAAATAGTGTTTTAAATGTATGTTGTCAGAAGGTAGTCTAGGAATTTCTTGTAATCCATTAGATGTATGAAATTATTAGCAGAGTATTTAGTTCTCATTGATGCTTTGTCAAAATTGAATTTCTCTCCTGTCAGAAATATGCTTGGTAATTTTTTTCTGAAGATTTTTTATTAAAAATATAGTTAGCATGCAATATTATATTAGTTTCAGGTATACATAATAGTTGTTCAACATTTATATACCTAAGGAAGTGATCACCATGGTAAGTCTAAATGTGTGTACTTTTGAAACAACAATTTCACTTCTAGGAACTATCTTGCAAATCATAATTTTATCAATTAGTGGATGGGGAAATCAATTTATCTGGTAAAATCAACATTTTATCAAAGTATATTAAATAGAATAGAATAGAGTAAAAGTAAAATGGAAGAAAATCAAATTGCATCAGATGTATAAGTAGTGAGGAGTGTATTGGATAACTTGCATATATATGCATATATGCTTGTGGGTATGCGTGGGCTTTGATGAAGACTCGTATCCCTAAGGTTTCCCCTTTAAATAATGAACCAACCATCAGTTGACCAAGAGAATGCAGCTACTTTGCCATAGATTATGATCACTGGCTAAGTAAACTGACTATACTACCCTATGTTCTGTTTGCTTTGTCTATTTCAGTGCTATATTCCTTGGTACTGATAGAGAAACTAAAACTCTAACAATGAGAAAAAGCTTAATAACTTCCCACATCATAATTTTTAGAGCTCTTTACAGAGTTAAAATCCCAAGGAAATTGGATAAAGTGTATCCCAGAAGGTAGCAAGTCCCTTTGAGAAGCAGTGCACACAGTTTAATTTCACATACAACAAGAAAGGAAGAAGGCAGTCTCTATAGAAGCAAAGAAGAAGAAAGCAACTGAAATTTATCAATTAATGAAGACTCAATGTGAGCTAGTGTAACAGTTTAGAGCACTTGGAAAAGCCAGCTATAAGGCGATTTTTCATCCATTTGCCAGGTCTTTTTCACAGGCTTCCATAGGGTCTTCACAGAAAATCGGGGACATGGAGGGAGACCTGTCAATGCTACCTGGATGGGGTGGACATTCAGAGCTGGCCTAGGTATGGAGCAGCAGNTTAAAAAAAAAAAAAGATTACCTAACAGTGCTGATGATAGTTAGCACCAAATATAAAATTAAACCACCCACTCTGCACAACTAAATTCAGTGCTGAATATTTGGAAACAGAAGAAACTAACAACAGCCCTCCTAAAGTGAGGAAACTGCAAAGCTATGTAAATACTCCCAAAGTTATGTTATTACTGTGGAAATGATGAGGACAGAAGTCAGGGAAATGGGTTTACAATTAAGCCAACATAGAGAACCACCAGATAGCATAATGAAATTCCAAAAAGCATTAATAGCACTGACTGGGTATTCAGGGAGTAATATATGATGATTCTAATACTTCATGAAGACCCTGACTTGAGTTTCTAATTTTGTTTCTCAAAGAGATGTCAAACCTTGTTGTATCAAAGTTGATTTTTTTCCCCTTTATCTTATTTTGTAGCTACAAGAATAGGTTCCATCCACAGTATCAGAATGCATGTTCACAATTATAATTTGGTAACAATGGTACTATGTTGTCTTCTTTGAAAGAGCATTTGAGCAACCTAAAGTCTGATCACTATCAATAACAGAATGGTCATGTTCACCTAGGCAGTCCTAACTTTATTTCATCTCAGCATAACTACTTTTCTGCTGATGAATTAAATAGCAAAATGTTGTTTCAGGTTGTATTTTAAGGCTGTGCCCTAGAGAGAAATTCAAGAATCAGCTTAGTCAACAGAGCTGCATTTCCTAGTCTACATTTGATTGAATGTGTTCCGTCCACAATGCGCTTTGTAGCAAAGATGGTAAGTGATATATAATAACTACATAGACAGAATCATATTGGGGCACTTAGGGCAGGGAAACAAAAGAAACATGACCATTTATCGATATTGCCATCAGGCTGTTCTAAGGGAACCTTATACAAAATATGTTGTCAATAAGAGCAGATTCAATTACTCATTGCTATTAACAAGCAAAACTCAATCACTTGTGGAAATATTTTCTAAAATATTTATTTGATCACAGATTTTGCATCAAAAGTATCCATACTCATTAATTTCCCATACCTCAGTTTTTATGCCATTTAACCTTCTATATCAGTACCTTAAAAACACTTAATTATTTCCTTTCAACAAATTTAAATGGCTCCCAACAATACTGACAACTTCTAAAAAGACCAGGAGAAAAAGCATGCTGGTGATAACAGTGAACACACAGTCAACACACAGAATTATTGGATATGATAATAAATTATTGTTTAAGCCACTATATTTTGGGGTGGTCTTTATATCTTAAAACCTAGCATAGAAAATAATGAAGAGCTTAGTAATGAAAAATTTGAAATTCGTTCAAATTTTTCTATTTTCCCATATCGATAACAAAATGTGACCAAAATATACATATATAAGAGCTCAAGCT
>NW_017731798.1:260247-281840 GCF_001890085.2 Hipposideros armiger
CATTAAGGTAAGAATATGAAGGCATTTGCCAATAAATCCAAATATATGGAATAAAAATTTAGAATTGAATTAGCAATATCTCCTAAATTGTTTAGTAAATTTACTAAATTGTTTAGTAATTAATATGCCCTTTAAATAGTATAGCTTTGAGGCATAGTAAGCCAATTGATTGTTATATCCTTCTATCCCAAGCAAATGGTAATGGACACAGACAACAGTATGGTGGTTACCAGAGGGGAAAAGGGGGGTGGGGAGAGGAAGAAGATGGTAAAGGGGGTCAAATATATGGTGACACAGGGAGAGTAGACTATGAGTGGTGAGCATACAACACAATACACAGATGTTGTATTATAGAATTGTACACTTGAAACTTATATGTTATTAACCAATGTCACCCCAGTAAATTTAATTTTTTAAAAAGTGAAACCCTAAAAGAAAAACACAGCTCAAATCTATAACTGCCTCTGTAAACAAGAAATGTGGTCCATGCATAGACTTGCTGGGCTCCAGCTCAGAAACAGGCAGTGACAGATGGGAATTCAGCTCCTGCGGGGTAATAGGTGCTAAGTCCTGCATACAGAACAGGAAATCAGATGTCAGGATTTAACAGCTCAGGATCTGGAGGAAACCTGCTTGGGTGCAAACCCCAGCTCTACTGCGAACTAGGTGTGACCCTGGGCAAAACAGGAAAGTTAATAACTATCTCATAGGATTGTGTGAAGATAAATTGAGTTGACAAAAGCAGGGCACTCAGATGAGCACCTGAAAATCCAGTAAGTGTATTAGAACCTATCCCTTCTCATTTACTTATTACAAATACAACTCCAGCATTTCTCCTCTCCTTTTCAGAAGGCTGTGTTTCTGCTGTATCATGACTTACAACACACAAAGATGCTGACCTCACTATCCCTGACAGCTACCCCATTTCTTGCTTTCCTTTGCAGCAAAACCCTTTGAAAGTTTTGCTACACTAATGTCTCCAATTAATCTTCCATTATTCTCTTTTAAAGTCACTTCCAGTATTTTTAACCTCCATCATCTCAATGAAACTGCTTTGTCAAGGTCACTAATAACTGCCTTGTTAGGATGCTAGGGTCAGTTTTCAGTCCCAATCTTATCTGACCAATCCACAACATTTGATCCAGCTCACCCTTTTTAAATCGTTGATAAGTTACCTCTTTCTTGCCTTCTAGGATTCTAACCTCTTTTACTTTTCCCTTCTCACTTAATTGGTTACCCCTTTTCTTTATCCTTTTTCATTTTTCCTTGTCTCCCAGATCACATATGAGTGTAATGATGCAAGGCTCACTTCTAGGTTTTCTTCTCTTCTCTCTCATTCTCACTCTTTTGGTAATCTCATCTGGTCTATGACTTTAAATACTGTCTATATGCAGAAAACTCCCTGATTTATGTATCTTATTCAGATCTCATTTCCAACTTTAATACTTAAGTCTATTTGTCTACTAGGCATCTCCACTTTAATGTTTAAAAGACATCCTAAACACAACAGATCAAAAATGCAACTCATAATCTTCTCTCCAACTCTACCCCAGAGACTTGCTCTGTTATAACCTTCACCATTACAGTTGATACCAAATCCAACCTTTTAGTTACTCAGGAATTCCTGACAGAGAGAGAGAGAGAGAGAGAGAGAGAGAGAGAGAGAGAGAGAGGGAGAAAGAGAGAGAGAGAAAGAGAAAAGGGAAGAAAGAAAGAGAAGGGAAGAAAGAAAGAGAAAAAAGGACTTTGGTTCATTCTTCTCTGACATAACATATAAAACCTATCAGTAAATTCTGTTGGCTGCTGTTTCAAAATATATCTGGACTCTGACTACTTCCAACCATACTACTTTCAACCTAGTAAGAATCACCTAATCAGGCTGCTCTAATAGCTTCCTAACTACTCCCATTTTAATACACTTATAGTCTATTCTCAACACAGCATCAAGAGGGATTCTCTTATGAGCTAGCGGTAGATCATCTTGTTTCTCACCACATTTCTCTCCAATGGTTTTTCATCTCACTTAGAGCAAAGTTAAAGATATTGCAATGGCTTACAATAACCCTCATGATCTACCCCACTTCTTAACCTTCGTAGTCTGAAATACTGCTGCTCTTCTTCTGCCAATCAAACTGCCATCTTACTCATCCTCATGTGTGGCAGGCACACTCCTGCCCAGGTGGTTCCCTGAACATGCTTCCCCAGCTCTCCACTGGACTATTTCATCTGCTTCAAGTGTTTTCTCAAATCTCAAATTCCTAAGAAGGCCTACCCTAGCACATTTTTTAATACTGCACCTTGCACCCAGTCTTACGCTCCCAGTCTCTTTCAGTATTATATTTGTCTTTTTTATAATTTACATATTATCTCCTAGCATAGCACATAAAATGCTAACTTGTTAAGTTTATTGTTTATAATCTGGTTCCTTTACTAGATTCACAAGGATAGATATTCTCTGTATTTTTTCCTAATAAAACCAAATTCAGAAAACAGTGTCAGGCTCAAGAGTTAATACTTGAAACCTTTGGAAACATTTTTATTGAAAATCATAAGTTGGTCAAGGACACCCCTTCTGAAAGTTTAAAGCAAACTGAAAATACTAGGCAAAACAGTAAAATAAGAAATTATAATAAGTGGTATGATATTTGGAAAAAAAATACACAAACTTGTTATAATTCATAAAGTCATCTGCATAGAAAACCAAACTTCAATTAACCTTAAAATTACCATTCTCTTGTGCTAGTACTGACGATTTAAAAAATGTAATAGAAGATGGGAGGGGATTTAGGGGATGCATGGAAAAGGTGAAAGGAATTAAGAAGTACAAATGGCCAGTTATAAATGTAGTTTTGGGGATATAAAGTATAGCATGGGGAATATAGCCCATAATATTGTAATAACTATGTATGGTGTCAGATGGTTACTAGAATTATTGGGGTGATCACCTCATAAATTATGTAAATGTCTAATCACTATGTTGTATACCTTATACTAATATAATATAATACTAATATAATATTATACTAATATAATAATACTCAACTGTAATTGGGAAATAAATTATTTTTAAAATAAATAAGCAGATGGAAGTTTCTACATTAAAAAAAGCTAAGAAAGTCCTATTTACAAAGGAAAAATAAGAGAAACTTACAAATTCCTTAAGAACAAACAGCAGAAATGAAAGAACTTTATGAAGACAATTATTCCATATTATTGAAAGACTTTACAATACTGAAGTAAATTGAGAGTAATATATGATATATGCTACTGTTTCTATAAATACAAAAATAATTCTGTTTTTATTTCAGTTACTTAAAGTTACTTCCCTGCGTGACCTCTCTCATTTTAGGGCTTCCATGATATTTTCTCTGCCTGCAAATATTCTACATTTTTGTCAAAGGAGGCCTTAAATTAGCTCTCATTCTAGGTTTACCCTATAGTTTTATGTTTCCACATTACCCAATATTTCAACTTTTTAAAAACATTGCATGTCTGATTTCTAGCTCAATGTTTGTCTTTTTCACTAAACTATAAGATCAGTCACCGTTTGTTCACCATTATATCCTCAAGGCTTAATAGTGCTGGGAAAATAGTAGACTCAAAATTACTTCATTCATTCATTCATTAATATTGTATTTGGTTTTTAAACATTCGTTTAATTTAGATACAATACATTTTTACACAACTGTTAATGTTAATGAGCTATATAAATACTAGTCAAAGTTGTTTTGGGTTTTACTTTTATTTCATATAGTTTGATTAATTGTTCTAAGAGAAATGAACTGTGGATAACTTCAATCTGAAGAATTTTCCTGCTATTTAAGCAAGTCCATGCATAGAAAAGATACCTTATTTCATTATTTCTTAACACCATGGTAAAGCATCGTTTGCACCATTTTGAGTCAAAGAAAACAAGTTACAAAGAGGTTGCTTACCCAACAATATCTCTAGATTAGACATTGGCAGGTAACATTCTGTAAGTCAGGATGAATAAAAAGAGGTTTGAATAATATATACCAAAACATTGTAGCCTCAAGTATCTCTAAATAAGAAAGGCTGAGATGAACATTTTTTAAGCACCATTAATAATCTTATCATACACTTGTGCCACTTAGTGGGCTAGAGCAATTCAGTGATCCACCACACCCACCACCAATCTTTCATTTCCAGTGCTATTTACTCTGATGTAGAATATTAATTAAATCAGTTCTATGCAGATATAGTCTCATGAAGTGCTAAAGCAAACACTTGAAGGAGTCCCATTGAGAACGATATTAATATCAAGTTCATCTACAAAATCCCTTGAGTACCTGAAGAATACATACTTTAGGTTGTGAAAATACTAGGTGCTGACATTTCAATTTATTCAAGTATTTTGTTTCATTTCCATAATCTATTCTCATGTGCTGCTTTTTCATTTTTAAAGGTAGGAGTGAGTTGAAATTAATTGCTTGGTTGCATGAGCCTTAATAATTACAAAAATCTCATATGCTTTATTAAACACTACTCCAATTTAAGAGATGCTTGTAAGAAAAACTGACCGCAATGTGTTTTTAGGTGTGAATGCCTCTTTAGTGAAAAAAAAAAAGTCTCCTAAACTTTGGCCAATTATAATAAAGCTGTAACCATATCCCAGATGTCGCTGACATTCAGATTTTCTTCAATGTTCAATCATGGAGACCATATCACATAGTCTTCAGGAAGTCTATTCTGCTAAGTTCTTCACCACAAGCAATTTCTGAGAACCTCTAAATTACTCACATGAGCTCCTCAAATCCCTCCTGCTGATCACCGCCAGCTTTCATTTTGGACTGATGCTCCTCAAACCTGCCACTAGTAAGTGGCTTTCTGAAGCTCCTGTCACTTTCACAAAACAAACATTGTTAACAAGCTACATCTTCCCATTCATCAAAGCATGCCTTATAAAGCCATAATATTTTTTAAATAGTTTCACTGCAGGGATAAGAAAAGGAAGCTGAGAACATAGCTCACGTTCCAGCCTAGATCTAGCAAACCGACAGAGGGAAAGCCAACTCATTTCCACCTAAGTTATCTCCCCTCTTTAGTGTCACAGTACATCTCTGCTTCCATCCCAGAGACAAAGAGAAATTCTGCTCCAATCCAAGACTTCATCATTTCTTACCTCAGAATTGAACCCTTCTCAAGAGAGGGGTTTTTTAATTCTTTTATAGGGAAATTCCATCTCCACATACAAAACAGGATCTGGGATCAAGACAATCATATCACTTGACATTATTTCCTGTATCTGGCATTGAAAATACTAAATAGCATTTTCATGTGGCATATTAATAATGCAGAACAAGTTAGACAGTGACAGCCTCAACAAGGCTAACAGTTCTGCTCCTGATATGGGATGAAGACACTATCAGATTTACACATCCTTCCTGGAGTGATCGGTTCTTCTAGTAAACACAAGTAAATGTTTAGATGTAAAAATCACCATATCCCAAGGACAAATAATAGTTTTCAGTCTTGGAAAAGCATAAATCCAGATACAATAATAAAAATTCATTTCCGTATCTCAGCAAAGATATAGTTTTGCATAAGATAAACCAAACTATTATTAATCAGGGCACATCTTGGTTGAAAGCAGCTGCATTTTGATTACTTTTCTTCTTCATGGCTACATATAAGGAGAGGGTAGTTACTGGCTTTAGATATGCATGAGTAAAAAACCAAACCAGAGTAGTGAGTTCCCTAGTCAATGCAAACAAACACAATATCCAATTTCTATCCCTAATCACTGGAACTGCCAGCGAACTCAAAAGTGGCAGTTTTGAAGTTTTAGCACTTTAAAATTCAATCTTCATTTTACACAAAAATATTCCAAAAAACAGTCAGTGACTCTCTTTGCTTATCCCCTGAGAAAAGCTGACACACTGTGTACTTCCTCTAACTTATATTACTTTTCTTTCTGGTTGCCACTAATTAACCTCTTTCCTTTTAAATCTTGTAAATCATTAAGCAATTAATCATTCGCTGCCGTGGAAAATCTTTTCTATTGTTTCCCAGTAGTGCTTTTATTCACACATCACTGTCTCATCTCCCCTACTCTATTGTATACTTGGTGGCACAATTGTGGAGAGAGGACAGATGAGTCTTTCAAATTACCTTGAACTGTTTCTCTGCACTCAATAGGTGACGAGTAAACACATGTTGATCCTATGCTATGAGCGTATTCAGAATAACAGCCTGTATTGTGTTTTATTAACCCCATCAAATGATCTACAAGTAATCTTCATTTTGGTGCCACTAAATATTACATACACTATCTCAGTTAATGCTGTCATCCTATCTCCTAGGTTATAAATGACCCTAAGGTTTATTGTCTCAGATAATTATCAAACAATTTGTCTAAAATTTTACCTGAGAAAAGCCTGCGTAACTTTACCTCTCTCTTCAAATCCTCTGCATTTTCACTAGTTTGGGATTTGCCTAGAATATTTTAAGGACTAGTAGTAATTCCTCATATCTCCAGTCAATTAATAGCATTCCTACTAATCCCATCAACATACTGCTGAGCACAAAATTGATTATATCACTCTCTTGTTTGAAATACCCCAACATTTTTGTATTAGAACCTTAGTTTGGCATCAGAGATCTTCACTATCTTGTCTCATTCTTTTTTTCAGTCTGACACCCACCAAATTATATTATACACAATGCATCCTGCCATACTGAAATTTCTACTTTTTCCTGGATACAGTACTTAATTTTACATGTACATGTTTTGGCATAAACAAAAGCATGTCACACATTTTATTCCGGCAAAATCTCATTAGTCCTTCAAAACACAGGTTAAATAATACCTCTACTGTAAATTTATCCATGTCTCTTGTAGATAGAATTATTAATAGTACTATACTTTGTATTTTTATAGCATTTTGTTCAGATTTCTATTATAGTACTCATAATGTTTATTGTTCACTATTTGCTGAAATGCCATTTTCTCTTTGTTCTTCAATGAAAATAACTACATATTTATATCCCATTAATTTAGTTCTATTTCTGGAAACTCATTGGTCTCATAGTAAAAAAACAAAAACACAAAAAACAAAAACAAAAACAAAAAAACACACATACGATTCCAAGTTATAAAAATATAATTGAAAATTTCAACTCTCATTTTACTCAAAGCTAAGATCCAACATTAACCAGTGGTAAATAAATAATTGGACCTCCCTGTAAATGCAATTATTTATAATGCAGAGCTTATAACAATTTTCTACTTATTTAGTTGTATGGCCATAATTATCAATGTGACTTTTTAGTAGATTTCCCCTTAAATGAAAATTTGTATTGTACCATGTCAGAAAACAGTTGAATAAATGAATCTTTAACTTCAATATTTCCATTATCTTACTATGTGATTGAGCTTCTGGCCAAGGGACCTGTACTTAATAACAGATCAAGAAATTGGAGATATAAAATTAGCCTTCGTGCTTTGTTGTAAAAAGCTGCAAAGAAACTATTGCATTGTTCTGTACACCTGAAACTAACAAACAAACAAAAAAAAGCTGCAAAGAATATTTTCCCACCTCAACAATGAAAAAACACACAAAAATCACAATTTCTCAAACCTATCAGAGAACAAGCTTCTCTAAGGGGAAACGAGGTACAAAAATGTCATATTTGTGGCAGAGTATAGGATAAAGAGACACCAGCCACCATGTAAACAGGTAACAAAATAAGCCAAAATTTTATGTAACTGCCGAAATCTAAATGGACACAAGTTTGTCAGCTTGAAATAGCTGAGTCCAGGATGTAAGGGAAGTCTTCAGTCATTTGCAAAACATTCTCATAGGTCTTTACCAGGAGACAAGGAAGACTGGGGAGAGAACATGAGCTGAGAGTGAAAGATTCAGGGATGAAGAGGTAATTAGAGCAAGGAGGGAAAAGTGCTTAAAACACTGCATATTTCTCTAGACCTTTCTCTGCTGTGAAGCAAAAGCTTTCAGCCTGCTGATGTAAGGACAGCAAAGTCTGCCACAGCCAGGGCATAGGCAAAGACGTCATGGCCAGGGGAAGAACAGAGGAACAAACTCTTTACAATATAACAGGAAACCAAGATGGGAGGACATTATCTTAGGCCTAGAATTTTACATTCATATCAAGTAGTGATCTGTTATTGCTACCTGAAAGGACGGACATGTCCATCAAATGAACCACAAATATAAGACAGTGTTTGACTATCAAGGAAATGAGGCATTAGAATGCTAAGAAAACCATGTTTCCAATGCCAAGGCACAAAAGGGCTTCATAACCATCAGTCTGGATTAGGGGATAAAACTGATAAGAAAACACTAACCCCAAAATAACCCTAGTACATAGCAACAAGCAACAGTAATTTACTATGGGGGATGGGCAAGACCATGGAGAGAGACCTCCGGCTGTGACACAGGTTTGCAGGAACAACTGAAAGCTAAAGGTGGAGTGCTTATACTGAGAGAACTCAGCAACACAACCCAAACCTTAAGAACAAGACAAGAGCAGCCCAAACTAAAGAAAATTGTAACAAACGGTGCACTAAAATAATCATAAAAATAATAAAACTCACATCCAGCTCAACTCTTGACTATGCTGACTGAAACCATACCTTACTAACAACTTGACAGTAAAAGAGGCATGACTTTTTTCAGGCATAAAGTGTATTGACCTCCACTTTCACTATTCTAACATGATGCCATGCAGTTAATCAAAGATTACAAGACATTAAAAAAGCAAACAAACAAACAAAAAAGAAAGAAAAATAAAACCAAACAACAAATATATATGAACCAGAAGTAAGAGATGACCATATGTTGTAACTCTCAGGCAGAATTTTAAAATAACTATGACTAAAATATTTTTTTTAATCTAATGGGAAAAACAAAAGAGAAAATATATATTCACAGATGGAGACTTTTAAGAGAGCGGAAACTATATAAAAGAGTCAAGTGCAAAAGTTGAATGTATTTTTAAAAGATATACAGTAAAATAATTTATTTTAGCAGTTTATTAATAAAGTCAGAACAGTTAATGAAAAATGTAGTAAATTTAAAAATAGGTCAATAGAAATTATCCAAACTGAAACAAAAAAAAAGGAGGGAGGGGGAGAAGAGGAAAGAAGGGATTATCTAGAAACTTTGGAAAATTTCATATGATCTAACAAATTTATGCTTTAGTTCTGAAAAGAGCAAGAAAATAATGAACAGAGGAAATATTTGAAGTAATAATGGTAGAGAGTTTTCCAAAATAATGAAAAATATAAATGACATAGGATATATCTGAGAAGCCTACTCAGGATAAATACACATACACACACACACACACACACACACACACACATTCTAAAGGCAGGTAGAGAGGGAAAAAATACACATTACATACAAAGGACCAAAGATTTGCACAAGAGCATACTCCTTGCCAGGAATTATGCAAGTCAGAGACAATTGTGCAATATCTCCAAAGTACATAAAGTAAGACTGCCACCCCAGAATCATACATCTATGAAAATATGTTTCAAAATGAAGGTAAATAAAGACTTGTTCAGACCAACAAAAACTGAGAGAATTCATTGCCAGCAGATTGAGAAATGTTAAAGGAAGTTCTTCAGAAAGTAGGTATATGATACAAAACAGAGCCTAGTTTGAACTCTGGACATAGTAGGAAAATAAGTTTTAAAAAGACATTTTTCCTTATCTTTAATCACTTTAATAGATCATTTACAGTCTAAAGAGTAACTAATAAAAACATATTTTGGGACTTATGACATGTATAAGTGAAATAAATGTATGATAACAATACAAAAGATGTACGGAAGAAATTGTAATATTGTAAATTTCTTACAGCATATGTGAGTGTTATCTTATTCCTGTAAGGTTAGTTGTGATATAGTAAAGATATATATTATTAGCCCTGGGATAATTGGTAAAAATTTATAAAGATGTATGTCAATGAGAAAAGGAATCATAAAAATACAATTAATCCAAAAGCAGGGAGAAAAATTATACAAAGAAAGAAATGGGACAAATACAAAGCAAATAGCAAGACAGTAGATTTAAATCCAAATAAATGATCACTTTAAGTGTGATAAGACAAAATAAATGCTAGAGATTTTCATATTGGATTATAAAGTAAGATGATGAAAAAAGTAGACTATTGAAAAAATATACTGTGCAATCAATTAAAAAAAAGTGCAGTGGCTATATTAACGTCAAACAAAATGACTTCAGAACAAATGATAGGACTAATTCTATCTGCCAAATGACAGCAAGGCAGAGGACCATAGATGAAACTTGAGGAACAATTGATATCAGCACTGAAATTTCTGAAATGAAGGAGAGCCAACGGACTTACGGTTGGCACTGCTAGTCATAACTATTGGGGCCACACCAGAGTATGAGCAAATCACATAGTAGAATCGCAAGTCAAGGTGACCCCAGGTTGAACAGTAGTAAATGAGATATTAATATTTTGAAAATAACATCTTGCCAATTTAGAAGACAAAATGGATTCAGTCCAAGTAAAGACTGATTCCACCACCACCTTAAATGAAACACTGCATTCTTCCCTTATTTTTCAATTTGTTTTATCTTACCATTTTTTCTCTACAGCAATGACTGAGTCTTAGGATATGCTGTTTCTCAAATTTCTCCATCTTCTGACAGTATAAAATCTTTCATAGTGAAATGGGGTAGAATAAAAATTCGTAAAAATTCACCACACTAACATTTATTGACCTCCTGTTAATTGCTGTCCCATTAAGGAGCTCAGAGTCTACTGCAGAATGTTAAAAAAAAAATTACAATACATTGTGGTATATATAACAGAAGGCTGTACAAGGCACAGATATAGCATCAATACATACCTAGTTCTTTGGAGCTACAGCAGGCTTGCTGGACAGATCAGATGGACATTTATATGAGTTCACCAGGAGGACAAGTGGTGAGTAGGACATCCCAAGCAGAGGGAATAACATGTGCAAAGACAGGAGGCTAAAAACTGCATAATGCTTGGTATTTGGTACATCATAAAGTGTTATTAGGGGAGTAGAAAGAGATAAGAAAAGGATCAGATCCAAAAGTACCTTATGTGTTATACCAAGGCAATATGGAGAGAATGAAGTGCCTTAACTGGAAGAGAAACATCATCAAACACACATTTTTTTAAAGATCATATTAGCAGTAGAGTGAAAGATGGCTAGGGTGGAGGAAATTTAAAATCAAACAGTATTTCAGTGACAATTTAATTGTCTCATCATAGGGTAACAAAGACCTGAAAAGTAGCAATTAAAAGTTCCAATGGCATAGAGAAGAGAGGCTAGGTTTGAGAGTATTTAGGAAAAGTATGATTTAATAACAAATTAAATGTAGACACTGAGCATGGGTAGCATTTTCGAATGGCTCCTGGTTTTTATTGTATCTAAGGCACTGAATGACGGGCGAGTCATTATCCAATACAGGGTATGTAGAGGGACACATTTGGGTGGGGAAATAATTTGTTCAAGTTTGGAAATTCTAAGTTTAAAGTGACCACAGAAACTACAGGCAGAAATAAAAATAGGCAGAAAGTAGTTGTGATTCCTACCTAATCTGGGACCCTACCTAATCAGTAATGTTCCCTATGAAGGCACATTTTCTTTGAGCAACTGCATAAGAATATCATGGATTTAGAGCATAGACTCTGAAGCAAAACTAATACCAGGGTTCCTATTCTTGCTCTGCTGTTTTAAGGCTGCACAAACTCGAGCAATTGCTTAAACTTTCTAGGCCTCAGTTTCTTAATCTGTAAAATGGAAATAATAATGGGACCTATTTCATAGGGATGTTATGGGAATTTAATGAGTTATATTAGCACTGCACTCAAAATCTGACATGTTGTGAGAACAGTGTGCTTATTAAATAAGATAAATAAGGTCTGAACAGAGAAACTGTTCATTTCAACATGATATTATTCTGACCTTGTGTGGAGCCATGCCACAGACTACATTTTATCATGATGTATACCATAAACGCAGAAAGTTTTTTGTTTTTTTAATATTTTGTCAAAAGTTGACAGTGGACAATACACTTGAACCATGTGCTTCTAATGAAGTAAGATGCATGGCTTAACCTTTATTAATTGTGTTTTTCTATTGATTGCACTGTGGTTTACAAAAGACACAAGTTTTGTTAAGGCTGTTCTGATCTTGAATTTAGCATTTAAGTAGCTTATTTTTCATAAAGGGTCATCAAACTTAAAATTTTTTTGTTTTATAATTTCAATTTAGTCTAATATAACATTGGGGCATGGGAAAATACTCTTGTTTTAGGTAAACAAAATTGATGGGAAGAATATAGTTTTTAATTTAGTGAAAATATACCCAGGTTTTTCCTAGAAAAATGAATGTCTCACAGACTTACTATAATGTATAATCAGTAGGCTGGTTCATGAATTTTGTTATCTGTCAAGATGTCTTTTCATCACCTTATTAAAGTTCAACGCTTTCTTCAGAATCCCCCTTTTCACTCTTGCCACCCCATTAACAAGCTTCTACTTCCTGCCCACCAGTCTGTGGTTTTTGCGTTTCACTTTTCTGCCTCCCAACATCGTCAGGAGTTAAATATCTGACTTTCCTGGAGATCTCACATGAACTTGAAAAATTATGAAAAAAAAAAATTTACTTTTGGAGTAACTTTATTTTAAATACTACAGTTATAAAGATGAGCCCGAACATATGGCATAATTCCAAGGTTGGAACTGATTTTATCTGAATTAATGGCACTTTTTGGGAAAAGAATCATGTACCTGGTTAACTTTTCACTTCAACTCATATCTAGAATACTATTTTGAGTTTAGCTAGGAGTGATTAAATTCAAGGAATCATTCTCTTGGTACTTGACGTAAGAAAAAGCAGAGATCAGCAAATAAGGGGAAAATTATTCTTTGGGGTACAATCTCTACTATTTAGTGGTTTCACCTGTACATAAAACTCACAAAAATAAGCTCATATTTTCTCACAAAGTTAGTAATTTGGCAACACATTCATGACTAATTCTCAATGTAATATGAAACAATAGATATGATGAACAAAATGTCATTTTTAAAACGTTCTTATTTTGAAATAATACAGTGATGACACCTTTGCCAGAATCGGCTACACAAAGAACCCCAATGTTATAGCATAGACAGGGTGATTAAAAACCTCACCTCTTTCATATCATAAATTATAAATAGAATTAATGTTACTTATATTAAGGAATAAATTTGTTTCCACTATAGAAAATTAGCAGGCTTTTGAAGAATAATGTCGTTGGCCGAGAACCGTTTTAAAAAGCTGTCCAAATGAGCATGAAATCATGCCATCTTTTTATAAATTTCCCTGTAGCAAGCAGAAGCATTCAAAATCATTTCATTTGTTCAGACGATGAGAACTCTCTAAAGGGACGTAGACCTTTCCTGCAATCACCAGCACCTGCAGAATTTATTCTGGGGTTCAGCACACACCTGTGAGCCTTCATCCTTCATCCATCCACATCAGCAAGACTGCTTAAAACCAGGGCAGAGGGATTATAAACTTGCACTACAGACACCATGAGGTATCCGCCCACGCACTCAGGGTTCTGATCTTCTAGTCCCAATAAATACACTGGGCCACTTTTCCTTCATGTGCTTAAGCCCTGAACTCTGTCCTTCGGCACTGCTGCCACTTAAGCTGTCCTGCCCGCCTTACACTGCCTGACACGGTTCTCAGCCTTCATGAATAACATGTGGATTCTATCCTTGGATGTTTAGTTTGAAAATTTGGCAGTACGTTTACTTTAAAAAGAATTTTTTCCCCCAGGAGATACGCATGATGATCGTAATTTAAAAAGCTCTCTTTTATACAGTGTTTAATTTGATCATCATAACTACCCAGTGAGGTAGGCTCTCAGCCTTGTGTTCCAACCCCTGCATTTATCTCTCTCTCCCTAATTTCCAGAGCTGAATCCACTCATGGTCCTCATTTATAGGGCAAGACTGAGTTTAGTTCTTAAGCCAATCAGCAGTGGTGGGAAGTAAAATTATTAGAGGTTAGAATCAAGTCATGTGCCTGTGGCTTAGTGATTCAGCCAAGATATCTGGGTTTCCTTGTGTCCCAAGAATCATTTATACATTGATAAAGTTTTTGGTCTGAGGAAGCTGCAGCCAAGAGTTGATCCCATTCACAAATGATTTTGTGTGATTGGTTTCCCACTATAATTTCTGTTTACTCAGCTCTCTACTTCATGGCCTCAGAATTAGGGTCCTGCATTACAGCCCAGACATTGACAGATCACCTACCTCCTATCAGGTTTCCTTCAAGGAGGCTGGCTACTTTTTCCTGTATGTTTCCTTCATATGCTCCCCAACTAGATCCCTGAAGACTATAGAATGATTTCTTGAAACTAATGGACCCCTCCTGCATTTGCAGTTGTAGCTATGACTGAAATTCCTTGCTAACTTTACACCAGCTCCCACCCAAAGTGCATCTAGATATATTGCAATAATAAAAATAATAAACACTTGAAGTTTTTGCTATTTTCCAGGCACTGTTCTAAGCTGTTTATGTAATTGCTTAATCTTTACAATAACAACTCTCTGAGATAACAACTATTATTCTCTTCATTGTATAGGTGAAGAATTGAGGCACAGATGAGCTTAATTGAGGCACCAGTGAGTTAGGAACTAGTGAGCTAGAGTTTAACCCCCAAAGTTGGTTTGTTTCTGGAGTCCGTGTTCTTAACCAAGATTCATTAAACCCTTTTTGGGCATGAACTTTGGATATTATGACTTGAATAGCTGCATTTCTTTCGCAGGGAAGGATACTATCACCTGTTTGTGTACCTCAACACCATTCTATGCCCAAGTCCCAGCTTTAACACTCTCTTTCTTTGGTAAATTATTTCCAAATATGGTCATAATAATATCTTCTACATGGCATGCCTTCTGCAATGAGACTTCGCCATCCCTCTCATCAAATAATGGGCCTGATTTATTTATTTTTTTCACTTGAATATGAGCTGGTCTTGCAACTTACTTTGACCAGTAAAATGAGTGGAAGTGACACTGTAGGATTTCCAACACTATACTTCAAGAGCTTTGTAGCTTCTATTTTGACATTCTTGAAATCATCCATATTGGAATGCTGCTTGAGGCCACCAGGCAGTAGTAAAGCCCAAGCCAGCTCCATGGAAAGGCTCTGTGGAGGAAAAGTGGATCAACCTAGCTAACCATCCAACTGGGCCCTGCCCCTAGGCAATCCCAGAGTTAGATGCAACACAAATGATCTAGGGCAGACCAGTAGAAAACTCATTCAGTCAATCCACACAATTACAAGAAATAAACTGTATTGCTGTAAGACAATACATTTTAGGGTGACTTGTTAAGCAGCATTAAATAACTAAAATGTGTTCCTTGTCTTTAGGTGCCTGGATTGCAGCATACCTCATACTTCAGCTGCCCTAAAGAGCACAGGTTTAAATTTTAGAAAAGGTGAAAAAGTAGCTCAGAGAGATTTAATAAACAGTATGTGTGAGATACAAAGCCTAGACTCCAACCCTGGTCTACTAAATTTTAAGTGCCATAGACTTTTAAATCCACTGACTTCCCTATACCAATATACTCTCTCCATCATTCTGTTTCTAAAATCAATAACAAAACAACAACAACAAACACAGTCCAGTAACCATGAATGATCTCTAACCAGCTGAGGGTTAGACCATTGGATTTTACCTGAGATGTTTCCCATACATGGCCCCTACGGGAACTCCCAGTGCAGCGGCCAACACCATTAACCTTGTAACTCTCCTCTAAGGACTAAAGTCAATGCTTTTTCATGAAAAAAAAAAAAAGGATGCTTTCCCCATTGACAACCACTCTTCAAATGAAAAAATTATACAACATCTAAAAATTTTACCTTCTTTAAGTCCTCAATTTACTCGAAAGGGCAGATGAACCTATTTAGCACCAGTACATGAAAAGAAAAGACACACTAACTTCTTATTATTGCCATGTCTACAGCTTAGCTTACCACTTGTTCACAATGTCAGAGTCCTTCAAATATCTTTCAAAGGCCATAGAAAAAAACAACAATTTAGTTTTTCACATAGAATTTTAAAGAAAACTTCTGAGAAGACTTTTGTGTTCATACTATTCAAGGGTTGTTGGCTTAGAATAGACAAAATCCTGTAAAAACTGGGTACTAATTAATTAAGCAACATCAGATAAATAACATTAGTGCAATTAGCTCATTGCCTATGTAACCATGCAAATCTGAAGAGAATAATTAAATTTCATCGAGTGCTTTTGGTGGGAGTTTAGATTCTGTACTATAACATTACATTCTAAAATGTTTGATTTTCTAAGAAAACAGTATAGAAAAGAATTACATTGTCCTCATTATTTTCTCTAAATTAACTTCTTTTATTATCACAAACCAAAAATTGTATCCCAATCAATAGCAATCATTTGTCCTAAATATCCTTGCCCAATTCCAGTTTCATATTATTTTATTTCTTTCTGTAAATGAGATTCATTAAATATAAAACTAAATATAATGTAGATTTTCTATCTTTGCATTTAGTTTCATATTTTAAAAAAATAATAAAAACATAGTGTAGGCCAGATCACACACTGACATTTGTTTTAAGATTTTTATTAAAATATAGCTAACATACAATATTATATCAGGTATACACCATAGTTATTCAACATTTATATTCCTAAAGAAATGATCACCATTATAAGTCCAGCAACCATCTGACACCATATCATGCTAACACAATATTATTGACTTTATTATCTATGCTGTACATTACATCCCCATGACTTATTTGTTTTATCCCTGAAAATATGAACTTCTTATTCTCATTTGCTTTTCCCCACCTTTTTAATTTTTTCAATTAAAGTTGACATTTAGTAATTATTTATCATATTTTAAGGTATAGAGCATAGTGGTTAGATATTTATATAATTTAAAAAGTGATCCTTGTGACTAGTCTTGTACCCATCTGACACCATACATAGTTATTACAATATTATTGACTATATTCCTTATGCTATACCCTACATCCCCATGACTATTGTATAACAACTAATTTGTACTTCTTAATCCCTTCCCCTTTTTTACCCATCCACTAATCCCCTCCCACCTGGCAACTATCAAAGTGTTCTCTCCATCTCTGAGTTTGGTTCTGTTTTGTTTGTTGTTTCTTTTCTTCTTTTGACTCTGCACACAAGCAAAATCACATTGCATCTGTCTTTCTCCATCTGACATATTCCACTCAGCACAATACCCTCCAGGTACATCCATGCCTCCACGGATGGCAAGAACCCATTCCCTTCCATGGCCAAGCAATATTCCAATGTATTGTATATATGTACCTCCTCCTCTTTATCCATTAATCCATGGACAGAGATCCAGGCTGCCTCCACATCTTGGCTATTGTAAACAGTGCTGCAATGAGTATATGGATGCACACATCTTCTCGAAGTAGCGTTTTGGGTTTTTTCAGATAAATACCCAGAAGTGGGATTACTGGGTCCTTCTCTGTCTCTTGTTATAGCCTTTGTTTTAAAGTCTATTTTATCTTGTATAAGTACTCCAGCTATTTTTTAATTTCCATTTTCATCAAATATCTTTTTCCATCCCTTTACTTTCATTCTGTTATGTCTTTTGATCTGAAGTGAAACTCTTGTTGACAGCATACATAAAGTTTTTGTTTTCTTATCCATTCTTCTGTCCAGGATATATTCTTGGAAGCAATATTCTAAAAGAACCATGAAGAGTATGCTACCAAAAAGAAATCCCATATGTATTATTTCCCTCTTTGAAGAATAACATTGTCATGTCTCCTTCTCCCTTATTGACTTATAGTAATAGAAAAGTCATCCCAGCAAATGACTTCAATATTATCAGAAATAAAAAAATTCCATGTTCAAATACAGTAAAAATTATGAAGTTGCCACAAATGATTCATACATTTTGAGCAATGTAAACTAAAACTAATAAAGATAAACCTGCATATTTCATATGGACATCTCTGATGTAACCATGGATAGATCACTTTCTCTTTTTGCAGCTCGGTTCATGAATCTAAGTTGTTGTCTTTGTAGTACTTGCTTGTAAAATACCATTTGCTCATGTATACTTGTTATGTTCAATATCAATGATTCCTCTGTAGATGTTAATGAAAGTAACAGGCATTCTGCATGTATTAAGGCTTATAATGAAAATTAAACTGTGATTGTGAAAAGGCTATGTACAGTGCAGGGAGCTCTAAGAGTACATTGTTGATTAATTTATTTAGCTCAACAATAGCAGCATTGGTCAGACATTCTTCAAACATTTATCAATAATTTAAATGCAAAGACTACTATTGCTCAGTTCTGTGCAGCTCATCATCACCTCTGACTAAAGTACCATAGTGAAGAGTAGACTCCAACTCTAACAAATCAGGAAGCAGATGATTTTTGTCTTTCTGTACTTTCAACTTCCAAAACAACTTTGCCCTCTAACCCTCATTATTCTGACACCCATTTCTTGCCCTATTCTAACAGGATTGAGTGCTTAATTGGCTTTCAACTGGGGGATTAGAAGATATTGCCTAATATTTTCTAAGATAACTTGTACTTTATTTTATTTTATTTTATTTAAGATTTTATTGGGGGGTTGGGGAAGGAGAACAGTGTTGGGGAAGGAAAAGAGCCAAATTACTGTCCTTCCATCTTAGTTGTGGAGGGTGCAGCTAGCTCAGCTCCAAGTCCAGTCACCATCTGGCTTACCGTCAGCAGCTCACAGCCACTCAGTGTGGGCGTAGCCCACCATCCCATGTGGGAGTCCAACCAGAAACCTTGTTGCTAAGAGAGCTGGCCACCCATCGGTAGCTCAGGGCAGAACAGCTCAAGGTGCCGTGTTCAATCTTAGTTGTGGGTGGGTGTAGCCCACCATCCCATGCGGGAGTTGAACCGGCAAGCTTGTTAGGAGCACATGCTCTAATCAGGTGAGCCATCCTGCCACCTGTTGGAAGCTCAGTGGCAGCTCAGTTCCAGTGCAGCTCACTGGCCCATGTGGGAATCGAACCGGTGACACTTTTTGCTCAGAGCTCGTGCTCTTAACCAATTGAGCCACTAGGCCGGCCCAATAACTTGCACCTTAATAGCTACACTTTTGAAAACTAAAAACTTCTCAAACTCAAGGAGTGAATCTGTAACAGTGTAAAGTTGAGTTGTTGGGATTTATTTTAGCACTATGATCCCCACTTGAAACTACATCAACTCTCAAACACAGATAGGATCCTGTTTTGCTTTTCTTGAGGCAGAACTCTCTGACAGGCTCCCTTTAATGCCTCTTCCCACTAATGACACTTCTCACATGAGAAGCATTTCTCCTTTTTTATTAAGAAGAGAGGCAATTAAAAATGTGAGCAAGCTCACTCACAACTTCTAAAAATAAATACAGATAAATTATACAAGCATGTTAATTAATGAAATGCTGGGCAACTCTGTTAAAGTTCTATAACGTTGAAAAAATGTGCATTTAACTTAAAGTGTCTTACTATCATTGTGGTGTTTCTTACCTGACATATGTCAACTACTTTCCTATTAAAAAAAAAAACTGTATAGGCAGAAGGCAAAATATGATAAGTCTGGGTGAAAGTTAATGAGTTGGGACTCGAATTAGACTTAGCTGCAGTAAGGTCTTTGAGATTCACATCTGATCATATGCAGTATGAACAAGAACAGATGGCATGTCAGCAGCAGACAGGGCACCTGCCCGATGGGATTAGCATGGCATCTCTGTAAGTGTTCAGAAGTGGGGATTACAAAACTTCCAGCTTGGCTGGTACTTTCCCTGCTCCTGCACTTTAAATGTCATATAACTTTATCCTGGCTAAACATGACAGATGATGTTTCAATTCCCTCTGGATTTTTGCCTTGCAATATCACTGCAAGAAATATGGAAACAATCAAGATAGCCTACCTTTCAACATCAGTTTGATCTAGAGCTGGGAGAAATATAAAAAATGACTCAGAGCCAAAATATCCATAAAAATAAATTTGACAGCCCTCTTTGGGGTTAATCTTTGGAAGTTATTCTTTACATACTTTCTATATGTATCTCTCAGCCATGAACATCAACCCTGGAATGTGTGTTTAGGAATGAGAAGGAACTTCTGCGGGTTAAATGGAAACCAGACAGAGAACTAGGCTACGCAAACCAGGCTATGAGCCTAAATGATATGATGGAACTCTACTTTTCCATTCTCTTTTAACTTTCCTTTCATGGCCTCTTTGAAAGTGCCCCTGCATCTGCTGCTGCCAGAAGTTTGTTGTGTGATAAGAGAAAGTTGAAATAGACAAAGAGGATGGAAGAATCTGGAAAAAATTCTGGACAGTCAAATGCAAATGTTAGTGATCGGGTAGAAATTAGTTGCTTTGATTTAATGATTGCTTTTTTAAATGATTTGAAACTAGGCCCAAAGCCTAATATGAGAGGAAGACAAGGAAAAGAAGCAATAAATAAACAGATATAAATAGATTAATTAACTATAAAAGGAAAAACAAAATAAGGATCAATGTGACAAGCCCCAGGTCATATTAAAAAGCCCATGTAGCTCTGTTACTTTCCCAAACCTGAGCTACTATTCCAAGTATAAAATAACTAGTGTTGTGAGCAGCGATATATTAGATGTAGTGACTTAAAAGGAAGAACTCCACAGAACTGAGGGGTCTCTCAGAAGACAGACACATTCAAAAGGAAAGTTAGTGCAGTGATTTACTTTGAAAGAAAACATTGCATCATTATTTGATGTTCTCATTAATTTCCAGGCTGTGCTCAGCATTTCTGTGTCAAAGAAAAAGCAAAAGAGAGTCACATTCAGGAAACAGAACAGGCTATGAAAGGGGGTAGCTTTCAGTAATGGGAACTGGATATATACAGGCAAATCCCACCACTGTTTTGTGAATAGAAAACTGTAATATAAGTTCTGATTCACTCTTTTTAATCTGCATTCATATGTCCCATTGTTGAGCTTCAGGTAGAAAAAGAATCCCCTGAAATAGAATGCTGAATATATGTGTAACTCTGGGGGAGAAAAAGGGTCCACTGCCTTTCATCAGAACTCAAAAGAAATTATGATCCCAACAAATCTAAGAGCTACTAAGCCAGAAAATTTCTGAAGATCTCTCCAGTTCTGTGCTTCTGAATTTTATACTCTTTATGACAAGACAAAACTAATTGATATTTTCTGCAAAGTATGGCCAGAAATTATAATAATACAGAGATTAATAAGTCATATTTTTGAATATTTATAATATGCCAGGCACTTGTCTTTATAAACATTATCTCATTTAATGCACAAAACAACCCCACAAAGTGGTTATCTATATTGCCATTTACATTAGGAAATAGGGACTCAGGAAACATAGATGGTTTGCCAACGATCAAGCAACTGGGAAGTGGCAAAATCGGTCAAAAACCTATATAGGTCTGATTCCAAAGCTGGCACTTTTATGACAACACTTCATAACATTCGCATAAACAGATGACTATGTAACCTCTTCCAAGAAATAAATGAAAAGAATTTTTT
>NW_017731798.1:288555-289591 GCF_001890085.2 Hipposideros armiger
ACAGAGAAATTTGAATACTATATTCTAGTCTTTCAGCTTCAGTTCTGAGGTCTAGGCCTTCTCACAGTTTTCGGATTAAGGTTCAAAGTTTACAGTACGTTGGGACATGAGATAACAAAATGATCACATAAATTCCATACACAGACACAGAGCCAGCAGCAAGATGTGTAAACTGTGTAAGCCATTTAAGGGTCCTGAATTACTTTAATGCTTTGCCCTTGTTGTCTTGAAATTCTCCATAATTTCCAACCGTGAACTTGTGTATTGTCAGTGAAACCCAATGGGACACTGGAGCATGTCCATGAGAGGAGATACACACACAGGCACACACAGTGTAACACAGGCCTGGGACAAACAGCATGGCAGCAGCATTTACACCAAGCAGGTGACCTGGCCCTATGATGTGCATGCCTGAGTCCATCTGTGGCACCGCATGGCCCAAAGGGGTGTCTAGAGCTGGGCTCTGGAGTCAGATTGGTGGCAACAACCGCAGTGAGGGCAGCTGCAGCAGCTGTGGCAGCAGTAATGGAACACCAGCTTGCCTGTGCATTCCCATAGCCCGTTCCTGCAACATCTGCACAGATATTAACTCTCCAGTCTGGATGCTGGGACAAGAACCTCCAGTGCTCAGGTAGTAAACATTGTCAGTGAGCTATAACAAAATAAAAATGTACACACAAACATTGCAATAAAGCATGTCATCAAGCTATTAGAATTCTTCAGAGAGATTAGACCCTGGTTTTGAAAACTGATGCAACATTGCAAAGCAAACATTCATAGGCATAGCAATAGAAACTGAATTTAAAGATTGTCACATTTGATGGAAAAAAACATTTTCATATGAATGTTGGAATGAAACAATTATTTACAAGAAAGCCTTTTTAAAATTAATTTATCTTATAATTGAAGACAGTGATAGAATGTAAATAGACACTTTGAATTATAAACAAATCATGAAGTCACTTTTGGTTTTTTTACATAACTTTCACAAGCTACAGGAAATGTCAGATACATTAAAATGCCATTGTACAAATTT
>NW_017731798.1:294108-295491 GCF_001890085.2 Hipposideros armiger
CAACTCATATTATTATGTTTCAGAACATGGTCTTTGAGAGGAGAACCTACAATTTTAAAGAAAAACCAATAACATATATGGAATAAACTGGATCAATACACTGTGACGGAAGAAAAAAAACATTTTCATACACTTAAGATTTCAAAAAATGTTCCTCCACTGCTTGAAGCTAATATATTCATTCACCTAGAAGTTACAGGATGTTTCAAAAAACAAAAACAACTAGAAGCTACCTTGAAAATAGATGATCCAAAGAAAAAAAGGAAAACAGAATTCACAGGATGGTGGTGAAAGGCAGCCCTAGGAAAACATTTGTGCATCTGGTTAAAGAACAGGCAGTTCAGATAAAAATAAGGAGACAGATGACTCCAGTAGGAATCTCTTTAACAGAAAATAAATAGAACTGATAGATTACCTACGATATTAGACTACTGAGTGCAATTTAGCAGGTTTTTCAGAAATTTGGGATAACCTGGTAATGTTACCCCTGAATACTGATTTAACAAAAATTGTGATATATTTGTTTTGGGAGTCCTGCGCAAGAAGTCCTCAGGAGGTGGTCAGAAGAGTGATACAAAAAATGTAAAATTTCAGTGTTGGTTTAGAGAAGTCAAAATAATTCTTCAAAGTTTGAAAAAGCAAAATATACTCATAACTTTATATACTGAATATATTAACATATGTATATATTGTTGTATGTTCCTTTTCCAAACTGGTAGCCTCTGAAAAGTAGAATTGGGGAGTAGAAAGGGATAGAGTAAAGGAGTGCTAATTTTTTTTATAGGACTAGTAGTACTATCTGACTTTGTTTAAACTATGGATATATATTATCTCGATAAAATTAAATTTGAAAACAAAATAGTACTGTCATTTGCTCAACTAAGGTTAAGTTTGCAAAAAAAATCTATTTTGAATATCTGTCGGAAATTTTTAAACTCAGGGGAATTTTTCTCATGTCACTCATAACAATTATTAAACATATTCCATTTAAACTATCAGTACTGAATCAAGGAATATAGATTCATTTAAGTAAAACAAAAAAAAAGCATTTTCGTACACTGTAGAATCAACAAAATAAATATCATAATATCTACTATTTTATATCATCTACTTGAGTGCTTCTTAAATGCAATGTGCATATAAATTACCAGGGAATCTTGTTAAAAATGCAGATTCTTAATATGTAGGCCTGAGGTGGTGCCTGAGATTCAAACAAATGCTCAGATATTGATACTGATGGTCCCAGGACTATACTTTAACCACCAAAACAGTTGTACACAATTTTACTCTCCACACTGAAAACAATTACAAGTTAAATATTTTAATTTCATTTCAAAAGACTTCTTAATCAAATAAATTTTGGAAATTTTAGTTTTAACATTA
>NW_017731798.1:298116-304283 GCF_001890085.2 Hipposideros armiger
TGAATTCATTTATCAGTTCCAATAGTTTTTTGGTGGAGTCTTTGGGGTTCTCTATGTATAGTATCATGTCATCTACATATAATGACAATTTTACTTCCTCCTTACCAATTTGGCTGCCTTTTATTTCTTTTTCTTGTCTGATTGCTGTGGCTAGAACTTCCAGAACTTTTGTTGAATAAAAGTGGAGAAAGTGGACAGCCTTGTCTTGTTCCTGATGTTAAGGGGAACGGTTTGAGCTTTTCCCCATTGAGTATGATGTTAGCTGTGGGTTTATCATATATGGCCTTTATTATGTTGAGATATGATCCCTCTATTACCACTTTGCTAACAGTTTTTATCATAAATGGCTGCTGGATTTTGTCAAATGCTTTTTCTGCATCTATTGATATGACCACATGATTTTTATTTTTCATTTTGTTGATGTGGTGTATCACATTAATTGATTTGTGGATATTGAACCAACCGTGCATACCAGGGATGAACCCCACTTGATCGTGGTGTATAATCTTCTTAATATATTGTTGAAATTTGTTTGCTCATATTTTGTTGAGAATTTTTCCATCTTTGTTCATCAGGGATATTGGCCTGTAGTTTTCCTTTTTTGTACTGTCTTTGTCTGGTTTTGGAATCAGGGTGAGAGTGGCCTCATGGAAAGAGTTTGGGAGCCTTCCCTCCTTCTGGATTTTTTGGAATAGTTTGAGTAGGACAGGTGATAATTCTGTTTTGAATGTTTGGTAAAATTCACTTGTGAAGTCATCTGGTCCAGGGCTTTTGTTTGTTGGGAGCTTGTTGATTACTGATTCAATTTTCTTGGTAGTAATCAGTCTATTCAGATTTCCGTTTCTTCTTGAGTTAACTTTGGAAGGCTGTATGCTTCTAGNATGGTGCCAACTTGGGCCAGTGAAGCAACATCCTCCACAACTAGACTGAAGAACAAAAGGACAGCAACTTGTCTGTTCCCCTTCCCCAATTCCCCTGTGCTGTTCCCATCCCCCCAATTCCCCAATAAAAATCTTTTTAAAAAACAAACAAAAAAACTATTCCTCAGGAATCATCAGCTCTGGCTATGCTAAAATTTTTATTTTGAAATAATTATTAGAAACTTATTCGAGCTCCAGTAACAGCTGCCATTAACAAAAAGACCTCTGTCAAAAATGAAAATTATCAAAGGGTATTTGATAATTATTTGCAACTGCTATTACTTTCATTTATATAGATTAAAAATGAAATTGCCAAAATTATAAATTTGATAACCTAATAAAGTTGAGAAAAGCAGAACAGAAAACTCAAGGTCTCACATTAATAAAGTATTATCATTACATGATCACATACAATAAAGAATATTATTATCATTATAAAAGTTATAAGATAAACTTTATTTTTCCTGTAATTTTAAGATTAAGTAGTTTTTCATGTGTCTCTACTGTATCGATTATGTTTTATACATAATAGAATATTTTTTAAAAGCTTTATATTTTGGTATTTTAACTGTTTTTCTTCCTCTTTTGTGAATATGGGGCTCTGAATTTCATTTTCTATTGGGCCACACAAATTATATACCCAGCCCTATACAGAGATATCTTAATTCATTTTTACCCATTCTTGCTGTTTCATTTGTTATTTCACTGACCACTTTTAAATCCCCATATCAAAAATTTTGGTGTTTTTAACCTAGTGTGGTCCCCTCTGAGATGTAACTCTCTGGATATTAGAGAACAACATCAAGCAACACCCACGATATTCTCTAAATCTTAATTACTTTACCTGTAATTGTTGGATGGTGAATTATATATTGCAACCTCTAGTATTCAATCAAATATAGGCACCATGAATGGTGAAATGCCTTCTGTATCTTGTAAATTATCCTTAATATCTTTTCTTGGAAAGTTATTATGTACATCAGCACATTGAAGGCTCCACAGAGTCCTGCAGAGTTTTGTTAACCCAGAACCTGGACAAGTATGTGTCCATGGGCCCTTTTCAAAATAACATCAGTTCTCTGTATAGCTGCCACTTCCTGGACACTATTAATATCTAAGAAACCTGCACAAACACAATGGTTGTTTCAGGTTTTAAATTCAGTTTTTTTTTTGTTTTTTTTTTTAATCAAAATGCTCCAGGAGAGAGTCTTATTTTTATACTGCTGAGGTAGAATGGGTGTTTGTATTTGGTAGTTTCCAATAAGGCAAACTTGAAAGATATTTAAGCATATGTGAATTTTCAACAACTAAACTAAAGCAAAATATTTTTTTTCTTGTCATGAACACTTCAGCTCTCAGAGAAGAAACACAAAAGATAAGGCCTTAGCAGTCATTGTTATTTTTTCTTTACAGAAAAATTACTAAAAACAATCTTTTAGCCAAATGTTAGGATATATAAATTGTCCGTCAATGAGAAAGCATTTGGTCCATAGATAATTGATATGATCATGTCAACGTGTATTATGAGATTATATCTTTTAAAATGNATGATGATTGTTTTATATAAATAAAACTTTTCATTAATTACTTTGTAAATAATAAGACATTTTCCCCCCACAATAATAATAACAATTAAACAAACAAACTGGGCCCTAACTATGAGACATTTTTTTTAGAAAGCCTCTCTAAAGGGTTTTTTTTTTAGTAATGAAACCAAGTCAGGAAGTTTTCAAGCTGCCAATACCCCCCCACAAAGACTATAGATTCTTTTAATGCTTCTTAATAGCTATATATCTTCTCTCTGGAGCTACATCTCCACATTGTTTTCCCCAAAAACTTGTTTGATAAAACAATATTTCCATGATATGTTAATTTGTATTAGGGAAATAAGAAATATACAAATAAATGTGAGAAATACTGTCACAGTTAAACAAAATTTATTAGATATATATTTTTCATTTATCTTAAAATAGTAAGACATACAGAAATATGGAGTGCTTCAAAATTATATGTGTCATCCCTGTACAAGGACAATGATATTACTCTGTGTTTCTTTGTAATTTTGGTATATATGCTAACTGAGCAAGCACAACTGATTTACATTTTATATTGCAATGTGACTTAGATCATTGAACATGCTAATGTATTTTATGAAGTTCCAGTGGGAGGAAGAGAATTCAGCCAAACACATTTAACCACAAATCCCTCCCGTTCTCCCATTTGTTGTCCTTCCCTCCTCCCCACTAGAACACTTCCCTAGACAAATGCTTTCATGCATAGCTGAGAAAGTCTGCTCTAGTCTGAAGCTTCAAAATGTGATGTGCCAAAGAAAGCACCAGAATATCAGCCCAGCACAGTGGCTAGAGCTTTGAAATGAAACAGAATTGGTTTCGAATTCATTTCTCAATTATGCTACTTGTTTGCTGAATTACCTGAGGATGTTTTTTTAAGTCTCTCAGCAATGGAGTTTCTGGATCTATAAAATGAAAATGACAATGATGTATATAACCTGTGTAAAAGTCCTTGTACATAATCATAGTTAGCATTCACGGAGCATCTACACATGNGTGTGTGACCTGAGTAGTCACACAAGGCCTCATGCTCAGAAGGCCCTGTGTTTCCAATGCTCTGGTGCTGCCATCCCGAAATTTTTAATATTTTTGGAAAAGGGTCTCTACAGTTTCATTTTACACTGTGCCGTGCAAATTGTGTGTTCAGTCCTGGTTTTAAATTTATGCTTTGCCTATTTTTTGCTTCCTTTAAATTGAGTTGTCAAGCTTTATTCACATGGAGTTCCAGCTTCGAGATGAGGATGGGGTACAGAGTAAGAAGTGTTACCTGTCTCTGTCCATATAGTGTCAATTGCTGTCCAACCATCCATACTGCTGACTACATCTCATTCTATCCCTTTAATCCCAAGTATGCTAAAGGTGGAAAAATGCTTTAATCTTCATCAAACTGATACTTCCATTTTTACAGTTAATCGATTCAGTTCAGAGAGGCTGATTCAAGCAATCCAAATGGATTCAACTAAGCTATTTCCCCTCCAGTCCTGAAAATGCCTGTCATGCACAGAAACACAAGCTGATGAGAGAGGCTTCATGCTTGATAGGCTATCTTCTGGAGGCGACCCAGGGCTACTAGTTGGTTTCTGACCATGACAAAGCTCCTTAGTCTATATACTTGTGTTTCACAGCCCCTAAAATGCTGGAATAAAACACCATATGCCCAATTAAACATCTATCACCTGGATATTTTTAATGTATAGGGAACTGGAAACTTCATTCTAATTCAGTTTTTCTTAAACTTTCCAACCACTTCACTAAAGCACACAATATCTACCTTCTCCAAACCAACACCACTTAAATGGCCATGGAGAATTTACTCTTATGGCCATTCGCATTTAAACTATAGATTAAAATATATTTCACACATTCTTTCTGGGTCTTACATTTAAGAAACATATTTGTATTTGTGTCTTTATACTTGCCATCTGACAATCTTAAGCATGTAAGAGAAATTCACAGAATTAAAGAATTAGTGATCAAATATTTTTCATAGATGATACCAGAATTAAGAGAATATATTTAAAACTGCCTTGGAGATCCAAAATGGCAGAGTAGATAAACACTGTGCCTGTTTCCTTCCATGAACACATTAAAATTACAACTAAATTATAGAACAATCAACCTGGAGAACCATCTGAAATCTAGCCAAACAGAAGGCCTAAAACTAAAAATATAAAGAAGCCACTTTGAGACTGACAAAGGACCGATGTACAACGTGATTCCTGGTAACAGGACGGAGGCTGCAGGAAACCCAGACACCCTCTTAACGCACAGACTCTCTAGCTCACAGGTACTCACCTTGGGCTCCTGTGGAGGGAAGGTGACTCAGGGGGTGTCAGAGGCATGTGAGGGACAGACTGAGGTGTGTGGCTTCCAGGCGAAAGCTGGAGGACAGCCAGCATTTTCCCTGTAAGGGCACCTTCTCAGTGCAGCTGGCAGGCAGGCGCCATCTTTAAAGTATTGAGCCCGCCCCCTACACTTTTAGCCAAATCTGAATCTGATTGGCCTGGTGAGCTCCGCTTGCTTGACCCTGCTGACTCACCTGGACACTGCCACCAACACCAGAGACACTTTCTCCGTGAGCAGCCAGCCCCGCCCTCATTGCACTCTTGCCCCAGGCAGGTGGCAACTGGCCTCACTGTGCTCTGAGACTTTTGCTGAGTAGCTCAAAGCTCAGCACTGGCACCAAACCAGAATTTACGTAACCTGGCGACCGAAACTCTTCCCACTCTAGTGGCTCCCTGAGAACATGCCTCACCCAACTTGCATATTGCATGAGGCTCTATCAGCAGTTGCACCTTAAGGGAGCCAACAGGTGGCAGAAGGCCTTGGGGTTCCCTGGCTTTTTGCAGAGCTACCCCAGGCCCGGTACTGGTACTGGTGGCAGACATCCTTGGTCTACAGTGTGGCATATCCCATGCGTCTCCAGGTTTAGCACAGGCAGTGAACAACTGCTGATTGCTTTGTGGCTCCTACTAGGTAGCCCCCACTGGTCACAGGCAGTGGGTTACCTGGGTCTGCACAAGAGATACTCCTAAGAGGCCCCAGAAGCAACGTGCTTAGAGATTGTATTCAGACCACAGCAGAACAATGCCCAATTAGCTCCACAAGCAGCATACACAAAGGGCAGTCTCAACAGGCACCAGAGCCCACTGGGACAAATGCTGCTCAGTGGGGTAAATGCCCCGCACATAGAGCCTGTAAGCTGCGGATGTGGCCAAACCCCACAGCCAGCCAGCCTGAGTATGTATGTACTTTGTTATGGTCTGAATGTTTTGGTTTCCTCAAAATTTGTATGTTGAAGCCTTAACCCTCGGTGTGGCTGTATTTGTAGATGAGGCTTCTAAAGGAAGTAATTAAGGTCCAATGAGACCATTATTGTCTTTATAAGAATAGAGATCAGAGAGTTCACCTTCTTTTTCCCTGTACACACACCAAGGAAAGACCATGTGAGAATATTGTCAAAGGCAGTGATCCACAAGCCAGAAAGAGAGCACCCGCTGGAAAACAAATCCTACTGGAAACTTAATCTTGGACTTTTCAGTCTCTACAACTGTGCAAAAATAAATCTCTGTTGTGTAAGCCACTTACTCTGTGGAATTTTGTTATAGCAGCCCAAACAGACTAATACATACACTTTTCATGAAAAAAAATAACCTTCAGAATTAGTGTAAAAAAA
>NW_017731798.1:307353-309086 GCF_001890085.2 Hipposideros armiger
TTCTTGAACAACAGTACCTAATCAATTCCAGTAAATTTAATTGAAAAATGTTATGTCACAATGTCTGGCCAATCCTCCCCAAACTATTTTTGCCTAACACAACAAAATTCCATCTGTTAGCTTATAAATAATGCATTAGCATGTTTTATTCATTTATTATATATGTAATTACCATTTGAAATCCAATTGTCATGAGGTGCAATACCTACTGAACCTTATTTATCAGTTCCTGTAGAGAATAATATGTAGATGACTGTGTCTAAAGAGTTGGGTCGCAAGGTGGAAATAGGTTCTGTCAAAAGCACATCTCAGTGATTTAGAAGAACTTAACTCTTATAAACAATTATACTCACTGCTTACGTTTAAAATAAAACTTAATGCTATCATTTAGTTGAAATTTTAAGATCAATTTCAAAAAGATTCGGTGACCAAAATCTTAGAAATAAACAATTTTCACAAATAGCCACTAATTATATGTCCCTTAAAATGTCACCATTTGTAAAGCAACAAGCATGGCTTTCACATGATCAATGATGTTTTCGTATTCATTGCCTGCAAATTACAACCAAGTTAACTATTAAAAGGTGGATAAAATGATCCCCAACAAGACAGTAAAAAATAGTACTTAAGGGCTTTATACAGAGAAATTTGAATACTATATTCTAGTCTTTCAGCTTCAGTTCTGAGGTCTAGGCCTTCTCACAGTTTTCGGATTAAGGTTCAAAGTTTACAGTACGTTGGGACATGAGATAACAAAATGATCACATAAATTCCATACACAGACACAGAGCCAGCAGCAAGATGTGTAAACTGTGTAAGCCATTTAAGGGTCCTGAATTACTTTAATGCTTTGCCCTTGTTGTCTTGAAATTCTCCATAATTNTTTGTTATTTATTTCAGTAATTATATTCTTTAGTTCTAGCTGGTTGTTTTTCATGATTTCTCTATCTTTCTTTATATTCTCACTAATTTCCTTGAACATTCTAATCATCAGTGTTCTGAACTCTGTCTCTGATAGGTTGTTTGCCTCTATTTCTTCTAGTTCCACTGATTCAGGAGGTTTCTTCTGTTCTTTTATTTGGAATATGTTTCTTTGTTTCCCCATTCTGGCTTATTCTTTGTGCTTACTTCAATGTATTAGGTAGATACCCTAGGTTTCTCAGTCTTTTCTGGGTGAACTTATGTGGCATGTGTCCTTTGTGTTTGAATTACTCAGTCTCCCTATTTTCCTGTGTGTGTGTGTACGAGAGGTATTCCTTGTGTTGTGTGTTGTCCCCTGTTGAAGTTGAGCTTTGACTGCTTTTGGCTTGTCAGTAGATGGGATTGACTCCCACAATGGCTAGCTGTGAGAATTGGCTATTTCCACAGTATATGAGCTGCTGTGTGAGGGTTGACCCCTCTGATGAGGCTTGGGCCCTAGGGGCTCTTGTGCCTGTAGCGATTTCCCTTTGGGTGTGACTCCTCTAGGTCTAACCTAGTAATGCTCTGGTTTGGTCTAAAGTTGGCCTCTCGGTGTGATGATTCTTGTGCCTCTTTGGCTGGGTCCTGCTGCAGAGTGATTTTAGAGCAAAACAGATCAACAAGCACAACCACAACAGCCACCAAAAGAAACCAGATACTCTTACATGTGAAAACAACCAACAACCAACAGTAAACATGCACAGAAATATCAAACATACAAATTAAATAAATAAATAAACACGAGAAACAAAATAGCAACACCTAAAAAAAAA
>NW_017731798.1:309796-358584 GCF_001890085.2 Hipposideros armiger
AGAGTAGTCCCTCAACCTCCTGGGAATAGGAGCACCTCTGTAATCTGACACTAGTCCTCCATTCAGGGATCAGCTTAAGACTCTGGAATGGCCGGGGCCAAGGCTTCTGAGGGAGGGTGGGGATGGCTTCTTATTTATGCAGTTGTTTTTTGCTTTCTGTCCAAGAAAAAGAAATGAAAAACAAAACAAAACAAAAAAAAACTGTCCCGCCAGTTTTGAGCTGAGGCTCCTGCTGTAGACACTCTAGCTGTGCTCTTGCTTCATTCTCGGCGAGACCGCGGGGACGCAGGGACGGAGCCCTCCTTGCCACTGCAATGCTCTCTGGTCTGCTTCCTTATGGCCCTGCGTCTCCACAGCCACAGGTGTGGACTGTGCCTGCGCACAAATGTCTCCCTTCTATCTTCCCCCACTTGACCTGCCTGAGGCTTCTGTCTTTGGCTCTGCGCACCGCCGTGACCGTGCTCTTGGCTGCACTCTCAGCAGAACTGTGAGGCATATGGAGTAAGCAGTGGGAACACTCTCTGATCTGCTTTCTGGGGCCCCAAGTCTCCAAGTGGCTTGCTTCCCTCTTCCCCCACTCACCCGATTTGCCCACCTCCAAGTAATCATCGTGACAATCTCATAGCTGTTCAGTGTGATGAGCAGAGCCTCCTCTGATGAGATATAGCTGTTCAATTTGCGTTAATTTCCAGGGAGAACTCAGGGAGCCCTCCTCATTGCCACCATTTCCCCTCCCTCCCCACTTTCCTCTTCTCTTTTGTTTACTGATATTTTCCAGAAGCCTTAATCAGAGCCTGGCAAATAATAGCCACTGAGCACCAGTTTTCTTGTCTCCAAAATAAAATATATTACTATGAAGACATAATGCATATATTTGTATTCATCTTCAAGATTTTCGATTTAGGGGCCAGCTGAGTGGCTCAGTTGGTTAAGAGTTAGCTTAAGAGCACGAGCTCTGAGCAACAGAGCCACAGGTTCGATTCCCACAGGGATCAGCGACCCTGCTCCCCAGCTGAGCTGCTGCTGAGCTGCCAACAGGTAGCAGGATGGCTCAGCTGGTGAGAGCATGTGCTCCTAACAGCAAGACTTCTGTTCAATGGTGGGCTACGCCCTCCCGCAACTAATACTGAACTCAGCATCGTGAGCTGAGCTGCCACCTGGATGGCTCAGTGGATAGAACTTGTGCTCTTAACAACAAGGCTGCCTGTCGGTTCCACTCCACATGGGATGGTGGCTACGCCCACCTGCAACTGAGATTGTAACACAGCATCTTGAGCTTAGGGTCCTCGAGCTGCCATCGGGCAGCTAGATGGAGACTGGTGCCCTCCACAACTAAGATTGAAGAACAACAACTTGGCTGGTCCCTCTCCCCAATTCCTCAACACTGTTTCCCTCCCCAAATTCCCCAATTAAAAAAAAAAAGATTTTTGATTTAATGTCATAAATCCATTAATAGTATCTCAATGTTTTTAATCATTTTTAAATTGATTCAGTTTTATTTGCTTAGCCTCATTTAAGCAAAACTATACATAAAATTATGAATTTTATGTTCTAGCTATATTCCTAATCAGTATTGAAATTCAAATTATTATAATAGTAAATATCTAGTACCTAAAATTACCTTACATTTAACTTTGGAAACAAAGAACTATGTGAAAGCACTGAATACAATGACTTGTTCATGGCATATGCTCAAAAAACACTTAAATCTAATTGAAATCCTTTTTTAAAAAATAGCTGTTCTTTACAAATATACATCTTAAGAACAATCACCAGAAACAAGATTTAATGGATCAACACCAGCCAATAGAAATTGAGTGCCACACTGCTAATATCAGATGAAATGGAATTAAGACAGAAACCTTAAATAGGATTGAAGGTGAAGCATACTATTTTTTAAAATTGTCATCAAACAATATAACTTGCATATATGCAAGACTGGTAAGATAAATTAAAAATTGACACAGGATGAGATTTTAATACTTATCTTTGAAAATCCAGGGTTTGATGGAACAGAGGGAATACAAATACTAATACTTTAGACAATTTGGTTAACACAATTAAATGTGTTTGTTCACTTTTCACAGTCCTGTGAAACAGCCAAAATCTCAACAAATTCCACATAGAAAAAAATGATGCCACATTCTTTGAATATAATGCAATACCATTAGAAATTTACAAGTAAAATTTAGTCAAAAATCAAGTTTTCACTCAAAAATTTATTAGCACTTCTATATAACTGGGAAAAAAAGAAGTAATTAAAATTGAAACTACAGATTATATGTAAATGAAGATTAATGAGGGTTTAATGAAAATCCTTCAGGATATGGACAAAGAACTATTTGGAACAAATATGCAGATATATATAAACTATATACACATCCACATATTAAGAGAGGTGGGGGGAAAGGTTGAATATAAATTAGCTATGCTTTTAAAATTCATTTACCTAAGAAAAAAAGGTATTTTAAACATAGTTTTACATTCTTGGTTTATTCTGAAAGGTTTAGCCATGAATATATTATCCAAAGCTCCTACTCACCCATTTTTAAGTGTTGCTCCTTCATGTCCCTGGCCTTCTGAAATATCATTATCCACCACTCATGAATAAGGTGGCTCCTATATTCCAATAAGTGATCATTAAGAAGCCACCATAATGAGTGAAGCTCTTAATACACATGTCAGCAAGGCAAATAAGCCAACTCTTTTTACTAGCCACACCAGTATTTTCTCAGTAAACGGATGATAAATGTAGCTGTCCCAATGGTAGAAAAGTTATGTACAAGCTTGAAAGAGAGAATTTTCCTCAATAAAGATGACCTGGCCATCAGCTCTGCAGACTACCAAATAGTTCAGCATTAGCAACCAAGCTCAAGGAGCTAATTCAGTACCAAACATTGGCGTTCAGGGACTAGATAGAATTAATTAGACAGAGCAGCATGTTGAACAACTTGCACCTATGAGCGAGAATGAATTGAACTGATTGAAATACACGATATTCTGAAAAGCCATGGCCAAAGAGGATTTATTCCAGGAATTCAAGTGTTTTATTGCTTTTTCATGTATTAATATAATTAGTCACATACTTAGGTCAAAAGACCCAAATACTTCATTTTTCCAATATATGTCCCAAATTTATCTAATAAATGCATCAGGCAGTGTCATTAAATATAATAGTTGAAAATGTAATAAAACAAACCTATCTAAAATAAAATAATTTTCTCCAGAAATTCTGTTAAGCCATAAAAATGGAACACAAGTCCACAATATCTCTACCTTTATTTAAAATGTTTCTGTAAGTGCTAGCCCATGTAATTAAAAACAGTAAAATAAAATAAAATGTGTAAATACGTTGTAGGCTTATTTGCAGATAAAAAGAAAATACATGTGAAAAACACAGGAAAATTAACTGAAAAAAAACTAGAATAATTAGAGAGATCAGTGTGGAAGCATGTGAAAAAATTAATACAAAAAGAAGTACCAGCTATTTCCAATTTTAAAATGTCATAGATGAACATACTACATTAAAAAGAATAAAGAGTAATATTCAAGATATAAGAATTAATATTTATACAACGTATTGATCTACTTGAAAATATGCAAATGTAACAAGGGAATCCATAACCATATAGGTATACAACATTCCCAGATGGGAATCAAAGGAGAAATTTCAGCATAAAACACTGATTTTATACTTCACTGTAGAACTTCAACTAGACAATGAATAAGGGCAATAGAATAGGACATCCATTGTGTATGTTTTTAAAAATATAGAAATAACTAAAAACTGGAAAGAGAATGTGAAGGAAAGGTACCAAATAGACTAAGCTAGCTGACTTCCAAGTTTTAGCTGATAATGGAAGGCAATCCTTTGAAGTTAATAAATTCACTGGCAGGAACTTTCGTGGAATCACTTTGTACCAGACCTGCTTCTAAATTCACCACAACATGTACCTCCCATATCCATAAGTGAGTTTTGTAAACATTCTTGATATTGACCATTCTATTTAGTCAGTGTGATCCACAGAGCCTGATGGCTGGTGGTACCTGGAGAGAAAATTTATCTACAGACTTTATGAAGATAACTGAACCCTCATTATGAGTGTAGTTTTCATAATTGTAACCACACTCTAAGTCATAAAGTTTTGTTATTAATATCATTAATTTCCAATTTTTCCTTGCTGAAAATTCGTAAAAACTCACTGGAAGATTTGGAGGCCTCCCCATGTCTAGTCCAGCCTGACTGTCTCTTCTTAATCATCCATGTTCTGCTGTTTCTCTTTAAAGTGCCCTATATAATTCATTCTGAAATGATTTCAAGCTTGTGGCAAGACTCTCATTACCAATCACAGAAAGTTCTTAATTGCCGCTTAGGTCCTTATTATTGTCAGTGGCATAAAGTTTGCTGTCCTCAAAGGCTCCCTGATAAATCCCTGCCACCTGTTATGTATGACCTGGAGGATGACCTCTCTGTGGGTGTAGGCTGAGGCACGGCTCTATCCTTGGAATCAAGGCCACTGCCTCCATGCTCTCTCTCATTAGGCTGGAGCAATGGGGGGCAAGAACGGGGGTGTCTAAACTCATAAGATTTTTGTTGGGAAGGATAACAAGTTCTGCCATTGGATAGAAAAATAGGCATAAAGAGTTACTGTTACCAGCATTTAGCCCTCTTCTTTATAACCTATGCAATGTAAAAGGTTAAAGATTTGCTTTTTAGCCATTTATGTCTATTTCTGTGTAAGCTTGAAGAAAATTGGCAACACCCAATGTTATGTAATTTTAATATAGATAGGTAACATTTAATTCCTTGAGTAAGAACATGTTTTCTCTTTATTTCTTCCTATTATTGTATCAAAAGCCATGCATTGCTTTTAACAGAAAGAAATTTGCATCAACTGAATAAAAGGAAATTAATTTACACCATCAAAGACATCATTAAATTGTGCTTTTCAAATTTTGAAGAGCAAAAAACTCACATAGGGATTTTGTTAAAATTCATATTTTGATTCAGTAGGTCTGGGGTGGGGCCTAAGATCCTACAATTCTCACAGTTTCCCAAGTGATGCTAATGTCTATCTATGGCTCACACTTTGATTTACAAGGATTTAAGTAGACTTTTAAAAACATCTGTGTCATATTATTAAGAATTATGCATGTATACACACACACACACACAAATACTGAAATATACATTTTTAAAATGAGCCTCTATAATAAGGAACATGGTGCTTCTTATGGATTACCTTTTAATGATACATAAAAAAAAAAGAAAAAAAAATTTCTTCCCTGAGGCAGGGAGGAGAGGAATTACAGGAAAAAAATTGAGGGAAAAAGAATCCTCATAAAACATCATCATTTGAAAATTGGTGATTTCTCTTAAAACTCTTAATGGACTTTCTCAGACTTTATGGCTATCTTTGGAAATTCAAAGCAAACTGATACCATAGCTATCATGAGGTAATGTTTTAGTGAAAATAACCACAACACCAAGAAGGGTATGTAAATAATACCATTCACAGGAATGTAAGCAGGCCTCAATACTGAAAAAGTTTTGGTATACATGTAAGAGACATTTTTAAAAAGCTTGGGAAAACCTGTACCAGTAAATGACATACTTCAAGGATCATGTGCTGATTTATACTTTTAGCCAGTTCAAAGATATTTAATATAGATTTATGTCTTTTTTATAAGAGATATATATATATATATATATATATATATATATATATATATGATATTACCATTCTAACTATATTTTAAATGAACCAAGAGAGGATTTAATATTTAAGAATTTCCTTTGTGGCTCTTGTTTTAAAAAACTTACTTTAGAATATAGTAATATAGTTATGATATTTTCATTTGTTGAATACCTACTAAATGCCATAGACTATGCAAAGCACTTTAGATGGATTATCCAATACTCAAAATCTCTTTTTCAAATAGGTGTTAGTCCTGTCTTACAGATGAAGAAACTGATTCTCAGAAAATTATATGTTTTCCAAGGTTATATAACAGGCAGAACTGAAATTCTAACCTAAGTTTATATGCTCCTAAATAATGAGTTCTTTAAATATGTTGTAACATTTCCAAACATCGTTCTATATCAATGATTCTCAAAGTTAGTTCCCCAGTCTTAAAAATGCAAATTCTTGGGACCTATGGAACAGAAACTCTATGTGTTTTAATATCCTCCAGGTAATTCTGATACATATTAAAAAATGAGAACCAGTGGTATTAAGAAGGGTTCTGCGCTCAATTTCACTGCCAGGAGATGGGAATTTTCCTCATACCACCAAGCAATTTTCCGATGCCCACTAGGTGTCCTACAATTTAACTCAATTCTCCCACTATCTACCTGGACATAACAACAGGTCCCACAGGTTAAGGGCACAGTCCCACAAGACTGTTGTCCCTAGATGCCAATCTCCAGCCAAGGTGGTTATCTATCCTTCTGACTTACTGACTGACTGACTGACTGACTATAAATCAGAGGTTCCCTCATAGACACAGACAATAGTTTAGTGGTTACCAGAAGGTAAGGGGGGAGGGAGGGACAGCAGATGAGGGTAAAAGGGATCATATGTATGATAATGGAAAGAGAACTGACTCTGGGTGCGGAACACACAATGTGATATATAGATGATTCATTACAGAATTGTACACCTTAAATCTATGTAATTTTGCTAACAATTGTCACCCCAATAAACTTCAAAAAAAAATCAGAGGTTCCCTGGATTTAATTAATTTGTTAGATTGGCTCATAGAACACAGGAACCCCTTTTACTTACTAGATTACCATTTTTTACAAAGGATATTAAAGGATGCAAATAGAATATATTAAGAGATACATAAGGCAAGGTAGGGGGAAAGCATTCCGTTTCCATTCCCTCTTCTAGCTGATCACTCGCCCCAAATCTCCACATGTTCACCAACCTGGAAGCTTATCCAACCCCATCCTTTTGGGGTTTTTTATGGAAGCTTCACTACATAGGCATGATGATGAAATCATTGGCCATTGGTGACTGATTCAACTCCAGTCCCACTCCCCTCCCTGGAAATTAGAGGGTGGGATTGAAAGTCTCAAACTTCCCATCACAAAGTTGGTTCCCCTGGCAACTAGTCCCTCTTCTTAGGTGACCTAGGGATGGTCCAAAAGTCAGCTCATTAATATAACAAAAGGTGATGCTTTATACTGCTCTCATCACTTAGGAAACCCAAATGGTTTCAGGAGCTCCATGCCAGAAACAGGGATGAAGACCAAATACATATTTCTTATAAATCATAATATCACAGGTATGTAATATTAAGATCAGATGTTAGTAATTTTATTTTTCTGAAGTTGAGATGTGCTCAGGGATATATATTTGGACTAAGCAGAAAACTGCCTAAATGGAATGATATTTAACATTCTGGGAAGGTTTGCCTACTACCCGAAAGAATTTCTCCCTGACATTTTGGCTCAAGGTTAAACTTCTTTAACAGGGATCAAATTATTTCATACAATTAAAGAAGCATTACAAATTGTACATTATTAATCACATTGCCTAGAACCCACATTCCGTGCTGCTACTTATAATTGTGGATGAAAAAGGGGTTGTGTGGAAAGTAACCTCACAGTGTGATCTGATCATAAATTCCTAGCTGGGCAGGTCATGGTGGGTAGTCATGCCTCAGATATATAACTTCTTTAGTAAAAGGCTTATCTTTGCTTTAAGCAACTCCTGTCTCTTGTTTCTGTGCATCTAGGTTAACACATCTTTGAAATAAGTAAAACCACCCTCAAGAGAGCATATAATCTTGATCACTATCCTGTAATCCAATTCCTGCTTTGTTTTCTTCTACCTTCATGAAATCTTTCTTATGTTCCCTCCTTAATTTCAAATGCATAAAATAAACTGAAAACCTGTTATTCTCTAGAGCAGCTAAGGTTTTTCTTCCTGGCACTTTTCATCAGTTTTGGCTCAAATAAACTCATAAAAATTCTCTACAGGTTTGGATGTTTCTTACATTGACATAATTCATATTTTTATGTACTATTTTTTGTGTCTTACTTCTTAAGAGCCAAAGTCTCCTAAAACTTTATTTGGTTGGATGCACTTCTTATAACATTAACTATCAAAAAAAGTATGCCTTCTGTAAAGAACCATAAAGGGTCTGAGAAGTTACCCTCTTTTAGTCTAACAAGTGTCAAAATTAATGACAAAGACTTTAACCTGGACGGAAATTGGGAGAGCATATAAGAGGAGCTCTGCATACCCTACTTTAGCCCTGAAAGCCCTACAGAAAGAACTTCAGGGTTACAACAGTCCCCCTCACTTCCTCTTCCCCTCTGTATGAAAACTTTCTCTCCTTTGTTTCCTTGGAGAATTGCATGTGACTCACCATGGCTGCAGGTACCAGACTGCCCATTATTTTTTTTCCCCAATAAATTATTTTTGCTCAGGAATACCTGGGTTACTTCTTTGATTGCGATCAGCACATTTGAAGGTTCACCCAGGATCCGCAGAAGACCCCTACTAGTTCTGGGACTGGTGAGCAAACAGTTCTGGTACCCACAGAGCCATCTGAGCTCACTGGGTTTCTCCCCACTGTGGGAGCTTGAGAGTCATTTTTCTGTTGGATCTGAGCTTCCACTCTTTTTGAATTTTGAAGCTCTCCGGGCTTTATTAAGGATCTGTTTAGAGGTGTGTGTGTGCGTGTGTGTGTGTGTGTGTGTGTGTGTGTGTGTGTGTGTGTGTGTTTCCATCTTCTTTCTTTTTCTGTTAAAAGGCCTTGTTTGTCTGTGAGCGCTCTTTCAGCACTTGAGCTTGACTCCATAGCGGATCAGGCTACGTGTATTTCTTGGGACCTCATTAGCCATCAACTTGATTCCTTTGGAACTGGGTTGTTTGTGCTAGCCATCAGTCTGATTCTGACTGGAACCCTGGAACTGGACTGTCTTATTGAAATTGTGTCATTCACCCTTTGGCTAGGCTCTTTAAGGAGCAGGCTGTTCTATTGGAACTACACCATTTCCTCCTCTATAACCTGACTCCCTTGAGGCCACGTTGTTTCTCTGAATCTGTGTTACTTTAGCTGTTGACCCTACCCCTTCAGGATTGGACTCTTCTATGTGGAACTGGCTGTTATTAATTCTGCTTGCTACTTGAACTATTTAAGGCTGCTTAGGTTTAAGCTACTTAAGTTGTTTTAGTCGCTAGGCTGTTTTGAGCTTTTTGCTAAAGAAAGACTTTTGAAAAATGGGATCTCAGTTCTCTGAGTATTTTTAGGGTGTCTCTACTACATGCACCTGACTTAATTAATTTTAAATTAAACTACGATTAAAATCCACGGTACTTCCTCATGTACTTTTCTTTTTTACTGAAATGGATTGATCTAAGCAAAAGAAATTTAGAATGTCAAAGGACATTATGGAGAACTTTTGAAATCCTCAAACTTACTTTTTTTAAAGCCGAATTGGATAATCATAGCTCTGAAATTGGCAAAACTAAATGGAATGTCTATTTTTTGAGTGGTATTTTGAAGCTTTTAAACATTACCAGGAATTTGAAGTTGCCTCTTTGCAAAATAAAGTTTTAAAATTAACTGAGGTTAACACATTTTTTAAAGAAAAAAGAAGGTGGCCTTTGAAGTCTCCCGTTCCTCCCAGTGGCACCATGTTGCCCTTCCCTTTTGACTCCTTTGTCTCAGGCTCAGCCTCTGAAGCCATATACTCTTTTTCCCTGACCCCCATGTCTCAAGTCCACCTCCAAAGCCGTCTCACCCGCCACTCCCAGCCCACTTGCTGCCAGCTCCCCCTTCAGTCATCCTCCTCTGAGCCTTTCCTCGGTCCCTCCCCCTCTGAAACTATCAGTACCTGTCCTTTTAAGGTTAAACCCGCTGAGAATCCTGATGAATCCCAAGTGTCTTATGTTTTCTGCACTAAAGCTGAATTGTGATCTATAGATAAAGAATTTCCTAAGGTAACTGAGAATCCTCACAGATTGCCAAAAGATTTAATATAGTTATTCAAATCTACTAGCCTGGATTTCTGATTTATATCAGGAACTTCGTATGCTAGTCAATGAAGGTCAGGTTCAGTATTGGATGAGGTGTGCCCTTTGGGAACATCCTGAAAGGAATTTAGAAAAACAAACCTCTGGTTTTTGACAACATGCTAAAAACAACAACAAAAAACCTCGCTAGAGATCTCCACCGAGATATTCCAGTAGCCAGTCTTTCAAAAGCCTCTTGATTGCAACAACATTTAGGCTTGCTCACAAAAGTCTGATGACTATTATAATCGACTTAAGGTTGTTTCTAAAGAAAATTCTGGCCTTCCCTCAAATGGTGATTCCACTCAGGTAGCCTTTAACATTACGCTTATTAATAGGCTGAACTGAGACCTTCCCTTTTATTTAAAAGGACCATGATGGAATAGGAAACCCTGTCCACTCTAGATCTGGTTAATTTGGCAAATAAACTTGCTCACACCCTAAATGGTCACCTAGAACTATGACCACTAAGATTTTTAATTTTCAACTCCAGCAAATGAAGGCCCCCATATGAAACCAAAAACCTCATAGCTTCTGTTTTTATTGTGAAGAACGAGGACATTGGAAAATAAATTGTCACACATCTAAGAGCTTCAGCCACCCTCAGTCTTCTAACTGCCTTCCCAAGGTCCCCCTAATTCCCATGTCAGGACTCTGAGGAACTACAGGGGCTTTTCCCAACCCTCCCTCTGATGCAAATTGGAGACACTTCTTTCCAGGTTGGGAATAAATTTCTCTCTGTCCTTATTGACACCAGAGCTATACTGTTGATGCCCTACCCAGCTGTTATAGAGCAGCCTCTGTCTTGAAATAATAAGACAGTTCAAATATTGAGAATCTTAAATAAACCTCCATAGGTTCCTGTCTCTGAACCCATCCCTTTTTGTTCAGGCCCTTTAAAAGTTGCATACCCTTTTCTCCTTTGTTCCTCTGCCCTTATACATTTATTAGGCCAAGACTTCTTAAAAATATATCATGCTGGAATTTCTTTCTTCCCAAAGGGGTAAATGATCCTAGAATTTGATAGTAGCTGTCAATATAACGAATCAGGTGAACTAAATGACCCTTCAATATCTTTAAATTGTTCTATTTCTGACTGTGCTAAAGCTGAATCTGGGAGCACTGATCGTTTGCCCCTATTGGATCAGCTGTCATCCCCTTTTGGGGCAAAATCTTCAACTGATATTGGCAGAATCCACAGTGCATCTCTTATTAAGATTCAAATAGATTTCTCAAAAACCCTTTCCAGAACCAATGAACATCCCATACATAAAGAAGCCTTTCAGGGCATAAAACTGATAATAGATTATAAAACTTAGGGCCTTATTATCCCTTGCACTAGTCCCTAAAACACTTCCATTTTACTTGTAAACAGAAACAAAACAACAACAAATTGGAACGAGAGTAGAAGTTTGCCTAAAACCCCTGAGTAATAAATATTGTTATTAAATCTTGACGCCATTTTGTTCCTAATCTCCATACATTAGTAGCATCCATCCGAATCGTAAGTAAATTCTTTAATTTAATTGATTTATTCTGTGCATTTTTTACCATTCCAGTTGATGAAACTAGCCAATACCTCCTTGCTTTCACTTGGTAAGAAACATAATTTACCTGGACAGTAATGCCTCAGGGTCTTACTCATAATCTTTCTTATTTCTCACAAATCCTAAAGGCTGATTTGGGTGATATGACTTTCCCTAGAGATTCTTTTTTTTTTGCAACATGTGGCTGACTTGCTTCTTTGTGCTTCCTCCCAGGTCTTCTCAGAAGAAGACAGCATGCAGCTGTGAAAACATTTGCCTCAAAGAAACATAAATTCTCTAAGGATAAATTTCAGTTTTCCAAGACCCAGGTTTGATATTTGGGGCATTTGATATTGGAACAAGGACTACACTGGGATCCAGATGGGCTTCACATGTCCTTAGTTGCCCAAGGCCCAAAACTCAGCATCAGATGTGAGGCTTTCGCTTGAGCTAGCTGGGTGTTATCAAAAGTGGATCCCAATCTCTCTTGCAGCCAAACCTCTGTAAGTTTTATGAAAGAATGACATTCCTGACCCAATTTTATTGGAAGAACAAGATATTGCCTTTAAAGCCTTAAAGAGGAGTTTAATGAACCCACATGCTTTTGGGCATCCTAATTATCAGAGTCCCTTTTTCCTTTTTGTGTATGAAAATTAAGAAAATGCCTTTGGGGTACTCACTCAAAAATATGAGGACTACTGTAAACCCATAGGTTTTATTATAGTCAGTAACTGGGCCCTGTGGCTCTGGGACACACGTCTTGCCTTACAGCCATCACTGCCACTGCTCTTTTGGTTTAGGCCACAGAGGTAACTGCGGTGGGATCCCCTTTTCTCATCTTGGTGCCCCATGCAGTAGAAGCCCTCCTGCTATTCATTAAACACAACATTTTTCAGTCAGTTGCCTCACTTCCTATGAAATCCTATTGTTAACTGCTCCTGACATAATTCTCACATGTAATACCCTCATCCCTGCTATTCTTCTCCCCTTCAACTCTGACAAAGCTCCTCACAGCTGCTTGATACATACAGATCACCTCCTGATCCCCACGATGATATGCAAGAAACTCTGCTGGGTAATGCTGACTCCTCATGGTTTACAGATTGTGCATATTTAAAGAGTGAAAATGGTAAGTATTGTGCTGGGTATGTTATAATTCCTTTTGTAGCTCATCAAGACCTCATCTTTATCTTTGGTACTTCAGTCCTACAGGAGTGTCTTTTAGCCAAGGGCAAAACTGCCAACATTTATACTTACAGTAGATATGATTTCAGAGTAGCTCATGATTTTCAAATGTTATAAAAGCAATGTGGCTTCCTTATTTCTGGTGGAAATAAAACTAAAAATGGCCCATATTTTCAGGAATTATTGGATGGTATCATTTTACCTGCTGCTTTAGCTATTAATAAGATCTGATGGCATTCTCAACTTGGCTCTCTAGAAGGTAAAGAGAATCACCTTGCTGACATTTCCTCAAGATATACTGCCTTTAAAGGAAGCAGAAGCAGTCAAGTTTCTGTCATGGCCCAAATGCATATTTCCCCAGCTTATAACTTAGAAAAAGTGGCCATTGGCTTCAGAAAAAGACAAACATGATTGGAGACCCAACAATTGTTAATATAAAGAGAAAGCTCTGGTTTAGACCAAATAACAACCAGTCCTGCCGGAGGCTAAAATGTCCACCCCTAGCTACTGTATATGCATTAAACCATTGGTCCAATGATAAAATGATAGCATATATGAATCAATGTTGGTCAGGAAATATTAATAAGGCCATGAGAAGTGCCTACATCACTTGTCCCACCTGTCCAAAGTATAACCCAGAGAAGCCTGTTCACACTGCTCCCGGACATTTTAAATTGCCTAATGGACCATTTGAGGTTTGGCAAATTAATTTCATACAGCTTCTCCCATCACATGGGTATGACTATGTTTTAGGCATTATATATTTTCTCACTGGACTGAAGTTTTCTCTTGTAGACAAACTACTACCTCTTCTGTGGTTACATTCCTATTAAAAAAGAGTATTGCTACCTGGAGAACTCCTTTTTATCTCCATAGTGATCAGGGAACCCATTTGACTCATCAGGTGCTTAAGCAAGTCTGTGCTGTTTGGCCAGTTCTACAACATTTTCGCTGTGTTTACCACCCTCAGTCCTCAGGTTTAGTTGAACATACTAACTGATGTTATAAAGATTCAATCAGCAAAATTTGTAGAGATCTTCCAATTACTTTGGCCAAAGCTTTGCCATTTGTCTTTCTAAATCTCAGATCCACCCCCTTTGGAGCTCATAACCTCTCACCTTTTGAGATCAATTCAAGAGACCCCATGCACCTGGCTCCTGCTTCTTTCAATCCTCAGTTAAAAAAGGGAGACATAATTCAATATTGTAAAGGCCTAATTGCTTCTATTGAAATTACCCTTACTTTGGTAATCTTTTAACAGCACGCTCCAAGGAGATAAAAACCCCTAACACCACAGTCTGCAACCTAGAAACGCCATTCACTGGAAAAGACACCTCCAAAAAGACTCCCTCCAGCCTGGCTGAAAGGGCCCCTCAGGTATTGTTGACAAACCCTTGTTCTGTTAAACTCTAGGGAGTAGGCTCTTGAATTTGCATATGGCACCTAAAAAAGGGCACCAAACCCTGACTGGACCTGCACATGGTCTGAGGACCTGAATAAAGGTGTCAGAAAATGGAAGCAGGCAGCATCTGAAGAAGACAGCTTTCCCAAAATGACTGGACCAGGCCTGTACAACCTTTTCTTACTGTTGCTTCTTCCTCTATTTCTTATTCTCTTTCTTGGAAAAAAAAAAGAATGCTCATAGCTGCATTTCCCCATCTACTGTGAGAGGGAGAAACCTCTCCAGTTGTTTCAGTTGCAATCAAGAGCTTCAATGTCCGAGAAAGTAATGACCTTAGTTCACTGCTTTCAGCTCTGAGCTCCTGGTGTAGAATTGTCATATATACTATGTTTATTCTGTTATATTAATTTTGCTCTGTATTTCTTATTGTTAAGCACTGCAGCTGTTGCTTGTCATGCCTGAACAGGAGTGATTTTCAGGCCATGTATTTTGCCCTCCCACATGGGACAGGATATGCAGAAGAGGTCCATTCTGGCATCGAGAGACAAAGGCCACTGAAATCAGAAAACGTGACTACTGATCACTGATGCTTTCAGAGAAAGATCTCGATCAAAAGGGGGAAATGTCAAAAGTTAATGATAAAGACTTCAGCCAAGACAGGGCTGAGAGGGCCTCTAGGAGGAGCTCTCATGCCCTATGTCAGCTGCAAAAGCCCCATAAGAAGAGCTCTGTGATAGCAGCCTCCACACTTCTTCTTTTCGCCTATATAAGAACTTCCTCTTCTTTGCTACTCTGGAGAACTGCATGTGGCTCGTCATGGTTGCATATACCAGATTACAACATTTCTTTTTTCCCAAATAAGTCCTTTTTTACTGAACCAATACCTGGCTGATATTTTTGTTTATAATCAACACATTAGCCTCCAACAGTTTCATAGATACTGTCAAAAGTCACAAGGCTTCTACTTCAGAGACAAAGGACTCTTATTACTCACAGCAATACATTAGCCAGAGTATTAGCTCTTTATTATACAGGTTCCCCAAGCCCAAGTTCCCACAGGGTGATGCAAAGAGAGCAGAGAGCCAAGTAATACTTGTATACACTGTGAATTGCATTACCAGAGTGGGACACTGAACTTAGAGAATTTGAACCATTTATAATGAGCAATAAAGATATTTTCCCTTCACTACAGAAGGAACCACTATTTCCATCTTTCAAAGGTGTAAGCAAATCTGCTTTTTGCTCTGGAGGGAGATATAATCTTTACCTGCCAAAATTGTTTGTTACGCAAGCATACTTGAAAAGATAGCTTGTATAAAAGATTGTCAGCACCTCTGCATGCAAAACACGCAAAAACACAAGATATCCATGGAGAACTGTCTCCCAACTCCTTCATTTCATAAATGTTTGGCAAGATTGTTCCTCTCCATGAAAATGCCAACTAGATATAACTAATGGTTGCACAGCTATAAAACATTAGATTGTTGCAATGCAATCACTTATAAAAATTTTTAAAAGATGACATATGTTATGTACGTTAAAGCCTTTTGTAACTTGAAAGAAATCATATTTTGATCAGGAAACTTTCTAGATTGTCTGAAATAAGATATGCTTCATGTAATGCAAAGATATAATGTAGACATACATGCCATTTAATATTAAGAGAATATTTTCTGAATCTAAAATCTCAAGAATCTAGCTTTTTTTCCTGTGGGGTATTGCTTAGCAACAGGCCTAGCAACACATTTCTTTTAGAGAGGAGCCAAAGTATCAATTGAAGTGTCCCAATAAGAGTCATTTAAAAAAAACTAGCAATTATTTGCAATGCAAGGTATTTATTTCTGATACAATTAAGAGCAACACTTATTTCCCACTTGAGAATCAATTCTCTGATTTAAGTGTTTACAACTTCTGCCTGGATCAGGAGAAAAGAAAAAAGGGGTAAGTGCTGGCTTCGGAGAAGGCCTGGATGAATTAGTGTGGCTCCATTTATATTTCTCCTTTTGTAAATAATCTCTTTTTAATTCAGGTCTATAACCTATGAATATCTACTTTGGATGTGTTTTAGATTGTGATATCAGTTGATAATTGTCATTTCTGGTCCTCATTTCCTGTTCTAACTTAATTAACATACAACCTCAGTGGTTTTCTAAACGGACATTTATCTACTTACAGTAAGATTCATTGCAATATCCTTCCACTCTTCAAAGACCTTTAAGAACAAAGAGCAAATAAACTAAAATGGTAAAAGGGAAGGAAAGAAAGGTAGGTGGGAGTGAAAGAATCTGGAAATAAAGAAAAAAGAACTTAAAACTATTTCAAATATATCATTATTTCTTCAATCATTATGGTAAACATTGAGACAGATATATTAAAAGAAAATTTTTTTCCAAGTTAAAAGTAGGCCCTCTTCCCAAAGAATATTCATTTGGGATTTTGGCAACACTTTACTATAAAAACAATGGTTCAAACATTAATGAACACAACAAAATTTATGTAATACCCAACAGTGTTGATAGCTTATTAACAGAAACTTAAACTACTATTGAGGCTTCTTAGCCTTCCCAAGCATAAGTTCTGGTTTTCCTTTACACTGTTTATTATTCATAATTGAATTAGTGTACCAAGATTTCTTTTCTCCAGGCCTATGTCAAAACTCATCCTTTACAATCCACCCTCTGATAGTCTTTAGCTTGTCTTCATGATAAGTCTTTGGTAAATATGACCATGTATGTGTATAGAGTAAAACATAAATTATTCTACAGATTCTTAAGAATGTGCCCTTAACCCATAGTACTGTATTACTATAACAATGTATAAGGACAAACCCTCTTCTAGTTATTTCCTTTTGTAAAGTTCAGGAAAGTGAGAGGTGTGTAATCACACATTGTATGCAAGAAGTACTCAATACACATTGCTACTTAATGCATTAGTGTGATAGTAATTTTAAGTAAAAAGGTAAGATTATTTTTGTTTAAGGAATCACATGAATGAGCACCAATAAATTAAATACTAGGAATGTATTTCAATCATGTCCTGATACATAACAAACCACCACAAAATGTGGCTTAAAACAATAATCATTTTATTTGATCATAATTCTGCAATTTGGACTAGGTGATCATCCAGTCAAGTATCTACGAGGGCCACTTAAATAGATGAGGTCATCTTGTTGCTCAGCTGGGGCTGGAATCGATAAGATGACCTTAGTCACATTTCTGATGGTTGCTGCGGGTTGTCAGCTGGTTGGTCTCAAATACCACAGCTGCAATGGCTTGTCTCTGCTCCATGTGACTTTTCATCTTACAGTAGGCTAAATACCACATAATGGTAGAAGCACCCTAAGAGGGCAAGGGTGAAAACTGAAAGATCTATTGAGACCCATGTTCAGATATTACACAATGTCACTTCTGCCATATTCAGTTGGTCAAAGCAAGTCAGATGAGCCCAGATTCCAGAGGTGAGGGCAAAAAGGAAAAAAGACTCTGCATTTTGATTGGGGCTTGCATAGATGGAGAAGGAGAATTATTGCAGAAACCATAAGTAATCTAGCACAGAACTGATTAGAAGCTTGTACTAAGATTTTAAGTTCAACACACTTAAAAAAAGAAAGAGAATACTCTCTCTCTCTCTCTCTCTCTCTCTCTCTCTCTCTCTCTCTCTCTGTCACACACACACACACACACACACACACACACACACACACACACACACACACTGCTCTTCCAAATTTATGGAATCATTATTTGGAGTCATCATTTCTTCTTTATTTCATACTCTAAGAGAAAGCACAGACTAATAATATTAATGAGTCCATCATTAATCTCCAATGTACACACTTGGTGACATGAGACAGATATGCATAGGTTTGATTACCAAATATTGTCAAAGATCAAATTTCAAGAATCCAGAATTTTAACTAAATATATAAAAGCACACATCTTTGGGTTGATACATGGTCCTCTCTGACACTATAGGGGTTTTACTTTTTACAAATCTATATCTAAGGCAGTTCAATAAATTTGTTCTCTCACCACCAACACAGCTTTGCCCCCAGAGTTCCCTGCCCTCACTTCTGAAAATAAATCTCTAAAGAGAGTGCTTTGATCATAAAACATGCTTATAAATATTTGTAGAATGAAACCTTGACCACGTCCTAACCTATTTGTAACACTCAGAAGAACTTACACCATTTACACACCCGACTGTTAATGAGTAAAACCATTCAAAACCAACCAGCTATTATTAGTAAATTTACAACACAGACTTTTTCATAAAAAAGACAGAAATTAGAAACTCTAAAACTAATCTCAGAAAGCATGTTGTCAAGGTATTTATTACTGTATTTTTTACTAATCTTTTGTTTGTGATGGCCTCTTAAGAGTCTTAAGTTAAAACACATTTCTTTAAAGAAGAATGTTTACTCTGCAGAACACTTGATATAGATAAAACAGATAATCCAAAAACATCTTACTATAAGAGCTCTTTCTTTATTTCTCTCTCTATTATTGTAGTAATTTCAGTTTGAATGTTGCTTTTTACTTTCACCATCTGGCATCTCTTTCTTTCTAAATCTGGGAATAATCATTTGTTTATAAAATGTAGTCTACTAAAATAGAAAGAATCCATATTCCAAATTTTGTATTCATTTCCTACACATTCCTCTCAACTGCAGAAATACAGAACTTAGCACTCACCTGGTCCCAGAACATAGTATCAAGATTGAATTTAAAAATCTAAATTTCTAGTGATAACCTTAAATGAAGGCACAAATAAATGCAAGCAGGCTTTGACACCTCCAGCCACACATAAAGACTCCAGTGCAGTGATAATATTATCTGTTAAATATTAGCATGTTTGTGTAATTTGAGTACAAATGTCCCTCCTATTTTGCTATATTGTGATATTTTCTTTTGTTAGTATCTTAGATAAAATATTTTTCAGTAACTACAGGCTAAAAAACGAGGAAGAAAATAAGAGGTTTTTGCTTTTAAAAACTTTCATAGAGCTTTTCCACAGCTAAGAACATTGACTTGGAATATTAAGATTGAGATTTTATATTCATTAATAAAATATGTGGTCCTGAGAAGATGGACAAAAATTAAAAAGCTTTACTGAAATTCTAGGGTCATCGTATAAGAATTTGAAAATAAGTTGTGGAACCATCATGGATTCTAACTGGAAGAGTTCAATTTGTTCTCTGGCAATCTCCTGCTTTCTCTTTTTATCAAGACTTCAACCCTGCTTCCTTTTAGAATAGGTAATCAGACAGGTTTCCACATATTATGTTCTACAGGTGAAGTTGCACTACCTCTGGAAACCACTGCTACATAGTTCAAGAAGGACATGGAGCCAGCAAGTTACTTAGAGAATGAGAACAGTTTTAGAATTTTTTCTGGCCAATTTTCTGATGAAATAAGAAGAGAGGTCATGTAACAGGAAGTACAAAGACTATAAACCAAGATCCTGTCTTTTCATGGCCTAAAATAATTCACTAAAAAAGCCTTGATATCTTCTAATACAAAGTAGAAAAAAATAGTCCAAAGGAGGTAGAAGTTGAGGTGACAGACTTATTTGAAATAATATGTGCGATTTGTCAATGCCTCATGATGTAGAAAATAGTCTTCCACATTTTGTACATAATTTAATTTTAAACCACTGGGACATCTATTTTTAAATTTAATCTGAATTATTTCTCCCTTAGACTTCTGTGAAGAGTAATCTATATGCTGACACTAATGTTTGCATTGGGTCTATACAATCTGGTAAGGAAACCAAGTACAAGACCCATTCATACAAAAATTTATAAAAAGTGCTTGGCAACACAAAGGTGATTAGAAATGTCTAGAGAGTCCACCAGTTCTGTATGTCTCCCTAATAATGAAAACCCTTTTTTCCCCATAGTATCATAAATATGTCAAAATAATCAGTTTCTTATAATTAGACTCATTACGGCACTATTTATTGATACATGTAATTCACTAGGCAGCAGCTGTATCAATAGGTATACTGAAGCAACATACTATTTTTGGGGTCTTTTTCTTTTAATCATTAAGTACCTACTACTCTTTATCTTTGATTTTCTGTAGTTTGAATATGATATGCCTAAGTGTAGTTTTTTGTTTTTTGTATTTATTTATTTAGTTATTTATTTTTGGCATTTATTCTTCTTGTTCTCTGAGATTCTTGGATCTATGGTTTGGTATCATTAGCCCTATATCAAAGATAAGAAACACAATCTTATAACAATTAATTATCTTGACAAAGATAGCCCAGATAGTACCTGATGGAGCTATCATCAAACCGAGGAATGTCTAATACCAAAGCTGCTATACTGTGTCTTTGCATCCATCTTCACCTTCTCTTCCACTGTTCTATCTCACATAATCTTCTGCTTTCTTTCTTAAATTAGCCCATGACTCAAGCTTTGGAGTCAGAAAATCTTAAAATAATGTAGAGCTATATATATATATAGCTTTAGAGCTCATTGAAGTTGCTTAAGTCCCAATTTTCTTATATATAAAGTAAGAAAAATAATCATCATGGAGAGCATTATAAAGATGGGGAGAAGATACATAGAGATAGAGGTAGCAATATATCCATTAAATGGATTCATATATGTAATTATATCTATATGTATGTGGACTAAATACTTAGTACATAGATATTATCCAATATATGCTAAACACTGCCTATTTATCCCTAATCCATATCGTTTCACATCAGAACACTCACCTCTATCCTTCATGGTCTTCATGGTGTTCTCCAATGCAAAATGATTCTGCCATCACTTACTGTAAGTCCCTCTCTTACTGAGTGGCTTTAGGTGAAAAAAGTATCTTCTAGACTGAGTGCTGACCAAAAGACCATCTTTACTTAACAAAAATATGTTTGCTGACTGTTTGTGAAAACCACAGTAGCACCTCCCTGCCCAACCCACAGCTGCAGAAGATTATATTATTATTATTAATAATACTATGTTTAGATAACTTCTGCCATTTATAACGCACTTACTATGGACAAACAGAATGCTCCACAATAGACAAACATTTTCTTGCTTAATTTATCCAGGCTGCATATGGACTGGTGGAGATTTTGCTATATCACCATTTCATGCTCATGTATGCTTGAGTTGTAGTAGACAATTAAAGAGAAAGTGTAGGAAATAATGAACATTTTGATTCTCATTCAAGAATCTTGGATCCAGAGTTTTAAGCAAGACTTCTACATCTGCCCATTGGTGGCCCTTCTCCAAAATGTCCTCCTTTTGCAAAACACCAGATCCCAGCTACACAGGAATAAAGACCATGTGGATTCTGGTTCCTGAAAAGGTATCTAATTGGGGAACAGGAAACTATGCTCTGACAAGCACCCATGAGTGGATCACAACTGGCCTTCATGGATGTTCTACAGTTGGTACTGACCTCATTGGTTTTCTTTTTGACTCACTGATATTTCAAAAAGGGACTTGAATTATATTGTCTTTATCACTTGACTACCAGGTCTTTGATTATACTTCACATGTCCGAAGCAACAAACTTGAATTTGTGTCATCCTGATATGTCTCATGACCTTCGGCTGTTGCTTATTTCAAAAATTGTTGAAGCTTGTGTTTAATGCATTTGCCAAGTCATAACCTCCCTTTCCACAAGACTATGTGATTGTTGGATTTATCATTCCTATAATGTCTTTGTTAGTTCAAACAGAACTACTTGTTCTTATTTGATTATAAGATAATAATAATAATAATAATCTGTAAAGACTTAAACAGGAAGATCATTAAAGTCACATTTTTGAGGGGAAGGGTAGCCTCTGGCTTAAAAAGAAATAAGTTTCCGGAAAGGGTGATATGCTAATAACTAGTTTGAATTTGTGCATCATATTAAACAGAGCCATTTATGGGGGGAGGGAGGGAAAATGAAGAGAAAATTACAGAGGATGGCACACTGCCAAGGAAAAATAAAAATGAGGAGCTAAAATGTTGACCTTTGGATACAATGGATTGGTAATGTCAAAATAAAGGGAAGCACTAATACAACATCTACAAGAATAATTCCAAATATTTCAAAACTTTGCTTAAGGCTAACCCTGAAAAAACAAAACATATCTCAGAAACGTTGTCAACAGTATAGGAGAATTTATACCTTATTCTCCCTAATGGAAACTAGTAAAAGAAAGTATGCTGAGCTGCATTTGAGGGATATTTTCTCCTAGTGTTTGCAAAAGTATAAATAAATGCCAAATTTTTTTCCAACTTCTGAACATGTCTCTACTTGCTGTTTAGGAGTCTCATAGATTTCAAGCTTTAACTCGAAGTTGTGATGCCAATACAATTAAAAGGAGAGGCGGGTGAGCTACCTTGCTTTTGTTGTTAGTATCTTTAGAAAACTGGGGGGGGGGGGGGGGGAAGAAGTTATTAATCCACACCTCAAAGGTAAAGAGGTTGAAATAATTAGGTTCCACTTTTAACAATATTCTAGTGTTTGTGGTTGTACAGCCTGTTGCTTTCAAATCCAAGTACTGGGAGAGCACAGGAGGAAGATATGTTTCAAGATTAGAAGCTAATTAGGGAATGCTTTGGCTCTTCTGAGTCTGTACCAATCGCGAAGTAAATATCAGAACATTCTATTACGTTTGTTTAAATCTTTGTTCTATTTCACATTGCTAAAAGAAATAGACAACGTGTTCTCAAGGTAAATCAGTGATAAACAAAAAAACATAGACCTACAGATTCCCTACTGATTTGCAGACAAACTCCAAGTCATAAAAAATGATTATGAGACACATTAGAAATCATAATCATTCACATTTGGTAATATGAGGCAGTTTTAATTTCCTCAACCAAAAGCATTGTTGGAAATTATCTGACCCTTACATTTAATATTATGTTAATTTATTCAAAATTATTTTGAATGGCTACAGCATACCTATAACTCTTTTTCTTTTTTTTCTCTTTGTTTTTCCTTTTTTTCTTTTTTTTAATATTTTGTTATAATTGCTTGTTTACATTGTTTCCCCTATTTCAGACTGCAAACTTCTCAGGGATGAGAACTGTGTTTCCTTTGTCTGTCCAGCCCTAGCACCTATACCAGTGCCTGGGTAGGGGTTCAGAAAGGGGTGCTGATTCCCCAGATAGATCAGACCTTTAGAAAGGTAACTCACAGTCAACCTGATTTTGTCAAAATATTTATTTTTAAATATATATTAGGTGACATGTATTTACAGGGACCTTTCTTTGCATTAATTTATGTGGAAATCTGAAATAACTGTTATGTGCTGAATTGTAACGCTGAAAATTTTACATGTTGAAGTCCTAACACTCAGTATCTCAGAATATAACTGTATTTGAAGATAGGGTCATTAAAGAGGTAATTAAATTAAAATGAGGTCATTATGGTAGGCCTTAATCCAATGACCCCTGCCCTTACAAAGAAAAAAAAAAAGTTAGGAGAGAGACACACAAAGGGAAGAACACGTGAAGACACAGAGAGAAGACTGCTGCTGCCTGCAAGCCGAAAAGAGAGGCCTGAGAAGAAACCTACCCTGCTGATATTTTGATCTCAGACTTCTACCCTCCAGAATTGTGAGACAATAAATTTCTGTTTCCCTTCAATAACTCAGCTGGCACTTTTATACATCCTGGGAATGCAACAGTGAATAAGTCTACATACAAGGAATTTTGTAGTGGTGTGTGTGTGTGTGTGTGTGTGTGTGTGTGTGTGTGTGTGTGTGTGTAGGAGTGACAGAACATGGACTGTAGATAAATAAACAATCAAATAGGAAAAATACCAAATTATGAAAAGTACTGAGGAGGAAATGATTAGATCACCGGTTAAGATTTGGTGGACCGGGAAACTTAGGTGATATTTAAACTGACATCTAAGTGATAAAAGGAGTCAATGAAGCAAAGACTAAGAGGAACAGTTGGCACATGGGCTTCTGAGTGGGAATAAGGGAGTAATATCTAGTGTAGCTTTATTATAGTGGGTGAGAGAAAGAGTTCTACAAGAAAGGTCATAGATTAGCTATGGGGTAAATTATATGGAACTTTGTAGCCAAGATAAGAAATATGAATTCATTCTAATTGTGATAGGAAGTCTTGGAGGGATTTATTTAAGGGCTCACATGACACGATTTTTAATATTAAACTATTTTATTGGCTTCTATATGAATTGTTAGTTAAAGCACATCAAATATTTTAAGATAACGAAAAATACATGGTTGCATCTTTGAAGTGGTCATTCTCTTTTGTTCATTTTCAAATCTCAAATACTTGCAAGAGACACAATATGAATTAATTCAAACATGGACCCTTACTCTCATTTAAGAGACAGTGGTAGCTTCGAAGAGAGTAAAGGTAACAATGAAGAGAAAAACAAATTCCATGGATACTGAGATTATGTAGGCAATGTGTTGGTGGTATATTAGATAGGAAGAGTGAGAAATACAGACGGGAATGGATCGAGCAAGTGGATAAATATTGATGCCATTTACTGTGAGGTGGAATACTGAAAGACAAGGTTGAAAGAGAAAGACCATGAATCTGGTCATGTACGAGGTTTGACAATTAAGTTCGTGAACTTGTTGCAATGATGTTGCTAACTTTTTTTTATATCAGAGGGCTTATTCATTATGAATTTGTACCAACTGGACAAATAGTTAACCAAGTTTACTATTTGGAAGTGCTGAAAAGGCTGCATGAAAAAGTTAGGCAACCTGAACTTTTTGCCAACAATTCATGGCTCTTGCATCATGACAATACACCAGCTCACATGACACTGTCTGTGAGGGAGTTTTAGCCAGTAAACAAATAACTGTGGTGGAACACCCTCCCTATTCACCTGATCTTGCCCCCAATGATTTCTTTCTTTACCCAAACATAAAGGAAATATTGAAAGGAAGACATTTTGATGACATTCAGGACATCAAGAGTAATATGATGACAGCTTTGATGGCCATTCCAGAAGAAGAGTCCCAAAATTGCTTTGAAGGGTGGACTAGGCGCTGGCGTCAGAACATAGCTTCCCAAGGGGAGTATTTGGAAGGTGACCATTGTGATATTCAGCAATGAGGTATGTAGCACTTTTTCTAGGATGAGTTCAAGAGTGTAATTGTCCAATCTCATATGTACATCATGAGTTTGTGATATCTTTGAAATATTCAAGTGATAAGTCTGTAGTTGGATATATTGATATACCAGAGAAGAGCTTGGAGCTAGAGAAATACACCTGGACATCATCATGGTAATGACACTATGGATGAGTTGAAAGTCCTTAGCATAAGACTATAAGAAAAAGGCCTATTTCTGAGTTTTAAGAAACTCCAGACATTGATGACTCATTAGTAAAAGAACTGCTTGAAAAGGAAATCTGAAAAGCATGGCCAGAAAGGTAACAGTTGAAGAATGTCAAAAAATGTCAAATAATTATCAGGAACTGTGGAAAGCTTGGGAGTTTTCTCTATGCGCAAGCTAATAAACTAGTCTCTTACTATGTTATGAATGCTGGCAGAAGACATGAGGATTCCAGGTTAGAGACAAAAGACTTTATCATACACCAAAAAATGGTAGTCATAGGGACAGCACAGTGGTCTTGCTGGTTCCCCATGTCCTCTAAGTCGCACAGAGTGATGTAAAGTGTTTGTAGTAGGTGCCTGCACATGCAGCAGGTTGCATTACAGGAGAAGAAACTGAACTTGGGAGATTAACCATTTTTAAAGTAAGGTGAAAACAAGTATGATCTTTCTTTGGAGGAAAATGTTACCTTATTCTTCAGGGTTGCTTGCTGTAAATATAACCCTGAGAAATGGCCTGAGTAAATAGTCAGGAACTTGCATTCTTGACACAGCCAGGAAGAATGTACAGAAATGTTCAGGGCCCCTTGAAGATCATATCTTCCAATAATGATCCAGAAAAGACAAACAAATTGAGGACAGAAAAACATCTCAAATGGATTTAGTAAAATGAAGATCATTGTTAATCTGATTATGGGCTATTTCATCAGCATAGTGTAATGTGAAAATATAGTAGGGTGAATGTGAGGTTAGGAAATGAAGATCACAAGCATAGAATTGTTTATTTAAGAAGTTCAACTTTTATTTAAGAGGGTAAAAATAGGAATGGTAGCTTGAGTTGGTGTATTAAAACAAGGGAAGATATTTTGTTACAGGTGTGGTCTTGAGTATGTTTAAATGCTGAAGGAAATGATTAAATGAAATGTTCTACAAACATCAAAATGTAAGATACTGTTGGGCCAGTCAGAGTTTCGCATTGGTTAAGAGCTGGTTTGGGATGCCAGAGGGCCCTGGTTCAGATTCCACATATGAAGGCCAGTGACACCACCATCTACAGCTAAGATGCTGAACAACAGCTCAACCTGGAGCTGGGCTGCCGTGAGTCGCCGGCGACGGCGTAGGCTGCAGCCCCTGCTGCAGTGGGTTGCCATGGGCTACCGTGTGTAACCAGCAGCCAGTGTGAGCGGCCAGCAGCCAGCGTGAGCGGCCAGCAGCTGCCATGAGCGGCTGTCCAGAGGCCGGTGACTGATCTGCCTCGCCTGGGAGGAGCGCAATGGTGGTGCCAACTTGGGCCAGTGAAGCAACGTCCTCCACAACTAGACGAAGAACAAAAGGACAGCAACTTGTCTGTTCCCCTTCCTCTGATTCCCCAGCGCTGTCCCCATCCCCCAACTCCCCAATAAAAATCTTAAAAAAAAATAAATAATAATATACTGTTAAATTTCATTAATCCTCTTTAGGACATGGTTATGTGTTAAACTGTGTCCTCAAAAAAATATATATATGTATAAAACATATAATTATATATATATAACATATATATCAATATGTTTTATATATATATATGTATGTATATATATACATATGAACACAACACACACACACACACACACACGAGGTCTGACTATTAAGTTTGTGAGTTCATCCTAGAAAAAGTGCTACATACCTCATTGCTGAATATCACTGTGGCCACCTTTGAAGTATCCCCCTTGGGAAGCTATGCACTGATACCAGCGCCTAGTCCACCCTTCAAAGCAGTTAATGGAAATATTTTTCTGGAATGGGCATCAGAGCTGTCATCATATTACCCTTGGTGTCCTGAATGGTATGTGTGTGTGTGTGTGTGTGTGTGTGTGTGTTATAGGATATAATATGTACATATCCTAACCATAGTACTTCTGAATGTGACCTTATATGAAAATAAGGTCTTTGTAGATAATAAAGATGAGGTCACTATGAGTGGGCCCTAATCCAATATGACTGTGTCCTTATAAAAAGGGAAACTTTCGGCATAGAGACTCACAGAGGGAAGACAATGTGAAGACATAGGTCAAGTGTCATCTACAAGCCAAGGAACCTCTGAGGGCACCAGAATTTAGGAGAGAGGAATGGGACAAATTCCCCCTCACAGCCCTCTAAAGTGACTAACTCTGCCTACATCTTGATTTTAGATTTCTATCCTCCAGAACTATGAGAATAAACCTCTGTTGGTTAAGCCACTCAGTGTGTGATATTTTGTTACAGCGGCCCTGGGAAACCAATAGACATCATTTTCAGAAAGACTGAATTCTGATGATAAGAAACAGAAGTAAAGATTAATAATATTGAATGTCAACAATAATTTTTAAAAATAGTCACAGATTTAAAGTAAAGCATAGGGAACATAGTCAATATTAATTGTAATAACTATGTACATTGTCAGATGGGTAATAGACTTATTGGGGTATCACTTTATGAGGTATATAAATGTCTAATCACTATGTTGTTTTGAACACCTGAAACTAATAAAAAAACACTTTGTTTCACTGTATTTCAACAGGACAATGGTCATATTATACGTCTTTTTCAGGAGTGTATCATATTGAGGACACCACTAAAATGTTCATTCTTGGAGAAATCTCAAAAAACAAAGTGAAAGAAGAGAGAACAAAAACTCTTGTAAAGATGTTCCCTTTGCAAAATAAAAATTCAATGTAAATTAGTTTATTGAGTGGATATTCAATTACCAAAATGCTTTGCAATTGTCAATGTAATATATCAAAAGAAAATGGGGAATACAATTTCTTTTATGTCTACACAGTAAATAGTTGCTGTGGTTGGGGGAATGTCTTTCTGAAATGATCTAAGCCTGTTTGTAGGAACAAGAAGCTTAAGCAAAGACTTCTCTAGACTTTAAAAAATTACCTAACCACTATGGTTTTACATATACTCATCTGCACATAAAGAGCTATATTAGATCACCACCCAGGATGATTATGAGAATTACTTAAAAAAACATGTTTTTTTTTAGTAAAAGTACCGGTTCTTGCACAAACTGAATGCATGACTGAGGTTTTCTTGCTGCTGAAATCATTCCTGATTATCTACCAATAACATGTGTTCAAATATATGATGTGTATTCCTTTAACACAGATGTCAAGCTTTTTCTTAATTTATGTTTTTTTTCTTATTTTAGTTTCCCTGAGTATGCCTTCCTGGGGTTTGCATTAGACTCCATCAGGGGCTCTCTTTCATTCTTTCGGAGACAATGTTCATCCATTCACACACTACAGCTAAAGGAAACATACATACAGCTGGACAAGGGCTCTCCAGTGGGCCAATGATAGACAATCTTTTACAAGTTTAATATAAATCAGTTTCCACAGTCCCTGGCTCCCAAACAGTCTTTTTATCTTACAATTCTAATGTCTATGAGGAAGTGAAAATATCCCATACTTCCTCTGGCTAAATAGCAGTTTTGGGGACATTTCCATTTAGCTCTTGAAATGCCTACAGATATCACATGAGTTTCCACTTGTAGCAGAACTGAGACAGAAGTTGAAGACTCTGACCACATCATCAAAGAAATAGTCCAGCAAAGTCAAAAGGAAACAGTACGCTCATGGACAATTGGACAACCCGGCTGAACATGCATCCATTTGAGCAAATGGAGCAGGAAAATTGTTCCAAGTTGTTGAAGTCATTTCGGATTACTGCCCGTTCCTCAGAATGGATGCTTCTGCAATGAAAACAAAAGCAGACTCATAGGAAATTTCACCATTCACTATCTGGTTTCCCTAGCTCTTTTAAAAAACTATTCCAGGGTGGGTAGTGAAAACTACACTCTCATTGTGCAGGTCAGTGCTTATCAAATAAAAAATAATACGATTATCTGAATAAAATCTTCATACAAAGAGCAAAATAGCAGGTGTACACGTCTAGCCGTGCACACTGGCTATACACACAGCATAACTTCAAAACAGCCTCTGGTCATAATAGTGCTAGAAATACGTTGCGGTGTTTTCAAGACAAATAAAAATGAAAAATCCATTTATTTATAAAAATAAACTCATCTTAACTTTTCATTTATACAAGTATGCTTTTTGTACAAGGGCTTGCACTTCAAAAAATATAGCTTAAATTTAAGAACTCTGAAATATCAAGGTCTTAAGTTACTAAGAGCTAGTTTTATCTTTATTATTATTATCATTATTATTATTATTTAAAGGCTATTTTGTATATTAGCAACTAGGGATGTAATTACACCCACACACACACTTCAGTATAATTTTATAGTCTATATTATATTGTTTTAATTACATGCATTTGGGAATAAATAAAACCCTAGAAATTATTTTAAATATTTTTCCCCATATAGCAATAGCTAGACTTTGGGGGCAGGAATAGAAGGGAGTGATAGTCTATACAAAAAAAAAATTAAAATATTTTGGGGAGAGCCTCTCTCAAATCAGTACTCTAGAGGTCACATTTAATGTTCTTTCTTAAATTTAATTCTCCATATATTATATTCAGAGAATAAAGCACTATGTCTATTATCAGTTATTTTCCAGTAGCTCAGCACATTCTCAAGAGAAAAACATACAATTAAAATTATATAGGATATTTTTATACTTATTAAAAGAAATGGTTACTTAATTTTCTTTTTAAATGAATGGATTTTATTACTTCATTTTACTTGTTTATACTATGAATACACTCAGTTTTAAGTATATTGAAAGAATATTTATAATACAATTCTATCATAAATATTTTGAAATATAGCTGAGGGATAACCTAGAGCTCCTTTAATATTTATATAATGAAGAATAACATACTATGCTGACTATTATTTTTCTTTTTCTGGGTTGTGATCTGCCTCTCACATTGTTTCCACTGATAAACTACATCAAAAATAAGAAATGGAGGCCATTAAAATCCAATATATACTTTCTTAAGCTTCCCATATGGAATCAGTGATGACTGCCCTCACATGGCATGAAGAATACATTTCCTTAGAAATGACTCAACAATCAGGTGCAAATTTAAAACCCTTTAAGAAGATGAAGGGTCTGTGATAGATCTGAATGTCTTCTAAATAACAAGGAAATTGAAACTGTGGAAAAGGAAGAAAAACTCTAAAGGAAGACATCATAGAAGAAAAACTTTGGGCCAATGTATAGAGCTTGGGAAATGTCACCTGAGTCAGGCAAATCTGTATTTAGGTATATCAGATAAATTTCCAGGGACCAGTCTTTCATGATATGGCACAGTGTAATGAGTCTATGAAGGAGGGTAAACAAAATTGTCGTTTTTCCCTTTTTTAAAAAGTACAGACTTGTTATAGATTTTAATTTATATTTTTACTCATAAATGCTGCATTGAGTTTTTTGGACAATATCTACTAACTATACAAGAACTGAAATTACTAAGATTATTATATTGTTCTTTTTAACATGCCAGAATTGTGGATTCCAGCTCTATAGTTCCCCTTCAATGTAGTTATATTTGTAGATATCACATATATTCCAGCCATGCTGCTAGTGCTCAAAATACCCTTAAAATATCTTCCAAGTTTATAACATAGCCTTTTGAATACCTTCAAGTAGTGACAAACTTCCTTTTAAAGATATGGTTGATCTTCTAAAACAACTGTATACATGTAGTTTAGAGGTTAAAACTACTATACACAAAATAATTTTTAAAATATGAATTAATAGTCCTCATCACTTCTTTATTTCTTTTCTTATCTTAGCTTTTCCCTTTTTCAAACACCGAACCAGCTATTCTCAAATATGGCTACATTAGAGTGCATTTAAAAAAATATTCTTTCTGCAACATACTTCTGGGGTACAAATGCACACTGGTATTTTCTTCAAAAGCTCCCACAGATGATTCTTCAGTGTGGACAATGTTGAGAAAAACTGATTTTGATAATTTTATACTTATTGCCTCAAGGAAGTGATATGAGAGGACTGAGAAACAAAACTGTCTTGAGTCTATCTTTGTGCTTTGGTAGTCTTGATCCTTAATGGAAAATTTGAAGATTTAAAGAGGCAACTACTTCCCCTGCACTGGGAAAAGATAGGAGATATGAAGGGATACCACGAGGAGAGGGTTAAGACAAAAGAGGACAAGGTAGCTATGTCACAGCCAAAAAAGCAATGGAAGGAGTATTAGGGGACTGTTCAGTTGTTGAAGTCAATCTAGGTAAAGAATTCCAATGCCACACAAGTAAATGTGCCTTAAACACCCACCCTAGGGCTTACATTAGTGATTTTGTCCCCTCACATCCATTGGTGACTTTCCCTTTGTAGCCCCCCATGTTTTTGGATAAGGCCAGTCTAATGTTGAGAGTTTGGGTCTGCCCTCTCTCTATCAAACTAAACCTTGCACCTTCTACTTATAAACCTCAGAAAATTGAATGTGATAGTTTTTACTACTGACTTACTTATGTCAAATTTTCAAAAGGAGAAAACGAGGGGAAAAAATCAATTTGGGGAACATACCATAAAAGTTTTTCTATTGTTTTTTGTTGTTTTTAAAATCTATAGGCAATGAAATGCATTATAATTATTTAGTGTTTGTATTACAATAGATTATCTTGTTTTATAGATGACAAATATAAAGAGAATAATCAGGAATCATCCTCAGTCTAAAAACAACACAAACCCTGAACCTATTCTTGAGCCTATGAAATCTCTCCCATTTGGGAACTGAATTTTATGCCATCTGGCTCCAAAACAAGAGCTTGCAATGTCAGGCAGTACTTGGAGGAAACAGCTGCATACATATTACTCTGAAACCCTCATAAAAATATATAGTACTATCAGTTTTTTCTTTTTAAAAATGTTTTATGGGATCTCCCATAGTATCTTTTGCTAGTCTTGCTGTAAAAATAATGTTTATGGTGATTGAATATACTTTTAGTAAATAGCTTCTGTGGCTATCAAATGGCTATTTTTCTTCTGCATTTAATCACCTAGGAGGAAAGAAATGATGGCAAACAGATTTCAGTGCCTTAAACAATATTTGTTAAAGAAAGACTTTTGCCCTAGAGCACCCTCTCAGAAAGTAATTTCCTGGTCACTGCTTTGGAGCCATTACCTTATTATTTAGAATTTTCTTTTTCCAGCATGAGTCAGCTCTTCTTTTCCCTTTGCCTTGCCTCTCTCTACATAGCCCTGAAATGGCATCATAGGCTTTTCACATCATAGTGAGTGACTGACATTCCCAACTTATGTGAGGTGAACCAGTCTCAGATATTCCTGTGCTTGTGATATTATGAGTATCTTATTGTGTATTCCTAAGAGTACAATGACCTTTCAGTAAACTGTAGATTTATGTGAATCTATGTGGCTTAACTTGATTATGTGGCTTATGAAATAAAACCTTTCCTTAGCAGTCTTAGAAACTTGTTACCCAGAATTAAAATGTGATATATCTCTGAAATTAATTTACCAAGTGAATTGACACGAACATTAAATAATTCATTTTTCAGTAGATTTTGTCTGTAAGGTTTCATGTAGATTGCATATAGATCTTCTTATAAGCTCTAGTAATAATATTAACAATGACAATAATAAAACTGCAACAACTATTTTGTGATTTTTATACAAAATAGAGTAAATATCGTCACTGAATGACAAAAATTGAGTTATAAGAAAATACTTCCAAGGGGAAACCAACCATTAGTCAAATAAAATATAAAGTAAATTATAGTTTCCTGAGAACTAACCAGCCATGTAAAGAATGCTGCTATAATAATATGCAACAATATTTAAATGAAGAGAGAATATCACTAATAAATCTAACCTTTGCAACATTAATATTTTGATTAGTTGGATATTATCACTATTTTTCTGTACCAACTGCTCTGTATATACATTCTCAGGGTGAGCTTAAATTCTGCCTAGAAAAATCTCATGAGAAACTTATTTTATTTTTATAGTAATATTTGTGTCTCACCTGGGTTGATGAGAAGCTTCATAATGATTTTATAAATTGAATGATTCTGATCTTGGTTTCTCCTATCTGCAACCCAGCTACAAAAATTAGGCCCTCATCTTTGGCTAATTTCTTTCTCACCAAATATATGGGCTCATTGTTGCTCTTTATACATTTGCCTAAAATACTAGTAACAATCCTAACAACCAATTGCTTCAACTTGAGAACATTTATTACTTTTAATGATACATATTACAGCCCAGTAATGTGTAAGGCAGACTTGGATCTAGGGCGATGGTGACTTCTGAAGAATGCAAAGCTATTACTCAGCATCTCACACTTTTGGCCATTGCTGCATCATTTAGGTCTCAACATTTTGCCGTCTGGATAGAGCAAAGAGCTGGTGCTTTGTAGTGGTGACCCTAGCAGCTCTTGCTGGTTGTATGGCTTCTGAAAAACAGCCAGTCTGTACTAAATAGAGTCCCTTGTCACATATTCACTGATGTGGTACATTTGCTCCTCTAATCTCTAGCAAGCAAGGAAAGGTGTTAAGGTCATTTATGTATTGGTCTTCGGAGAACAAAGAAAGCCAAGGTTTAGCTGCTGCCATTTACAATATTGATTGGGTCACAAATGGATCTGGAAAGTAAGGAGTTAGAAAATAACAGGGAACAGGGTTTAGGGGAAAATAGATCCTGGTATTTTTATATTTTCTGATAAAGATACAGAAGTTCTGAGAAACAGGTCCATTTCCCAAGCTACAAAAGTATAACTTTAATGAGGCAAAAGACAGAGTGTTTGTGTCTTCATAATTTTCATTTCTTTTAACTTTTATACTGTAGCATTTTACAATGACAATGCCAAGCGTGTGTGTGTGTGTGTGTGTGTGTGTTTAAAATAGATATGCTTGACAGATTATTATAGTGATCAAATATTACCACTTTAAAAAAGATGTTTATTAGTCAAGTTACTGACAAATATTTTAATACAAAATAAAACTGAGACTTTAGAAGCCTGCTGTGTTTATACAACACAATCAACATTATCTTATTTAGTTCCAAAACAGTTCTTTGTGAGGGCATCACAACGCCAATTATCAATCTGTTCCCAAGTCAATGTTTCAGTGTCCAAAGTATACAATGGGAGAAAGTGACTATTTTCATAGGAATGTGGTTTTTTTTAAGCTCTGCTTAAGAATGATGACTGTGTTATGGTTTTTACACTTCAATATTAAACAGTATCTGCTACAAATAGAGGTGTGAATAAGGGCTAGCTGTTAAAAGAATATACAGCTCTTGGTTGAAAGTAGCCGGGTTGATACACTGACAATATCACCAATACAGATGGTGGCAAGCATGCTATGTAACGCACGAATGAGTTACATTTACCACTTCTGCACTAACATCTAACTTCTTATATAATTCCATCTTATTTGGCTATCAAGAAATGATATGTAACTAGCAAAAACCTCTCACTGAGATTACTGCTCATAAAACTCAAACATTTTCTGTAGTTAAGAAAATGTAAGCTACAAAATAAACTCCAATTTTGTAATTCTTCTGCATATATTAATATTCAATGAGCCGCAACTGGCCTCCATAGCTTGCATTGTTCTTTAATATTCTGTTGGTCAAGAGCACAGACAATGGTATCCAAATTATCATCAACCAGCTTGCTAGAGGTCTTGCTGGCTGTGTGGTACTTGGATGGTTTTCAGGTGAATACACAATGGAGTTTAATACAGTTCCTAAAGGAAAGGTCATTTCTTAATTAGGGATTAGGTAATGAATGATCTTATAGCCCACGTTACTTGTCTTAGAGATGTTGTAAAAAGTTATGTAAATTTGTAAAGCACTTTCTAATTTTCCAGTGTTACATTTTATCCTCATAAAATTATGTAAGGTAAGCAAAGCAGATAGTGTAATCCTTAATGCATAGGTGAGCTGATTGAGGCTTAAAGAGGTTTGATGACTTTGTTTTAAGTCTCTAGATTTTTAGCATTGTAGTAAGAATTTTAACCCAGGTAATAATAATATAATAGTATAAACTTGCAAAAAATCATAACAGGGTAACCGTCAGTACCCTCCCAATGTCCATCAACACAAGATTGTCCAGGATTGCAAATATATGTCTTCTTAAGTACAATCATGGATGAAGTGGCCCAGACTTCCTGTACCAAGAATGTATTTCAATGTATAAATAAGAACCTATCATGAGCCAGATGCCCTACCAAGTGCCCTTAAAATGCTTATGGTCTAATAAACAATTATAATACAAAGAGAAAATGTACACAGGGAACATGAAAAGACAAAGATAATTATTAAAATAATTTTGATGTAAGCTTTCATGACTTACTCACCCCCTTCCCAAACTTATTAATATATTTCTATATTTGAAAACCTCTGGACCTTGGACCACCTCACAAACAGAAACTGCTTTGCAGAAAGAATGGTCTGGAACATCCAGGACAAGATTAATCAGCCAAAGGAAAAAGGTTGTGATGGAAACAGGCTCTTCTCTCTGACAAAACAAGAAATGTCCAATTCCTGGTGCCCTGTACAATGTAAAAGGAAGCGATGAGAACAAGTGAAAAAGGATGTGAGCCCTTTGTGAGGGGAAAGGAAATTAGAAAAATTTATTATCTAAATCCTCCAGTATCCCCTAGTACTGACCTCATAATCAAGGCAAAATAGTTACCTTCTTTCTAGATTGAATCATCTATCCTTGCCTTTCTCTCTCACCATTACCTCTAATTAGAATGTCTTTGTGGTCATTTTTAGAGATGCAAAATATACAACAGATATGCCACCTTCAACCCACGCCCATGGCAACCACGATGGAATTCATTCCTCTCTCTGCATTCTTACCTAGGCTGATAAAATAGCATGGATGGCTGGAAATGTTCCTTTTTTATTTATATACCATCTCGAAAATAATATGAAAAAAACTGGTCATTTTCTCAAATGCTTTTGTTTACTCCTTCCCATAGTAGAGAAATAGTGAGATTGAGATAAAGGGCACTGCCCATGCATGGCCAAGCATATTGGCTCTAGTTCTCCCATTGGAATTTACCTGCCTATAAAAATGGAGTACAACTCCTTTCCTATTCTGGCCCTCTCTGCCCAGTTGAAAGTAGGACATGTTCTTTTTTTACTTTGGCTCTCCCTGGATTTCTTTATTCCACCTCAATGGGTTATGAAGTATCCTGCGTTCTCCAAGCAACTGGCTAGAAAACGGTCCATTCTGTCCTCTCACATCTCTCCATAGGCAAATCCCAAGGCTTAATTTTTAAGAGAAAAGTCATAAGAAGTCATATTTTGCCTTCAAATAAGAGATATATTCTGCAATTTAATTTTCCTATAAATAAAGATTATATTTTGATATATTGATTGAGTTAGTCTCACAACCTTTAACATTGGTCTGGGAAGCCATTTCCTGTTAACTGGAATTCTCAGTCAAATTGAAATCTATTTGTCAATTCTGTTGCAGGTCATACTTTTTCTTTGAGGACCAGCTTATTTCTACTTTTTAAATGAAACTTCCCCCAGTTACTTCCATTTATCTTAACCCCTCACTATGAAATTTCAACGACCTTCATTGTCTCTACCACTTATGTAGCACTTAGCACACCCTAGCTCATTATGTAGCTGCATTTTCAAACATATCTTCTCTAAATGAATCATAAGCCCACTTAAGGGAAGTCCTGCCTCTCATGCTCTTTATAACTCTGGAGTCTGACATTCAATGCTCATTTAATACTCCCTGACATTAATAATAAGATTTCAAGGAAATGACCATGACAGACAATGGTAATAAGTGATTTGTGTACTGAATCACCCTTGATTCATGTTATGCATATTGGCTTGAAATTTCAACCTTCTAGACAGATTAAGTAAAGCAACATAAAGAAGACTTCTTTAGGTAAGCTTCAAGTGTAAGGGTGATTAGAAGATGACTCTGTCCAAAATAGAAGAGGCAAATATATCTCCTAAATATTTCAGAGGACACACACTGGTGCCACCAAAATTAATGAATTAGAATTTGACTTTCATTCTGGCATTTCAGGCAAATGTTATAAAGAACAGAGTTTCCTGGGTATATGGAGATTAAAAATGGGGAATAAAAGTTTTTGAATAATAAAAAAAAACAGATGGTTTTGAAATCTCTGAGCAATATTTTTCCATGTTTGGATGAAATTATAAAGAAATATCAAAGTAAAATTTGATACAACCTACATTAAGTATATCTGAATAAACTATTTTCTCTCATCAACCTTCTCAAGAAAAATGTCTTTTTAACTCAGATGGATGGTCGTTGAACTTACCAACCCAAATCACCAATTCTCCCACTAGTTCACCATATAACCTTGAGCAAGTCACTCTACCTTGAGTTCTTTTCTGCTTAATAACTGTAACATGAAAATATTAATGCTTCTCATTTGCTAGATTTCATGAAAATGTTATGGACCTCAGGTAACTTTTTGGAATAATTTGTGTTCCTCCAAAAAAAAAAAAAGATGTTGGAATAATCACAAATCTTTGCTTTCAACTAAAAATTAAGAGGATGTTACCTATGAGAGACTAATATGTTAGCTAATTGGTCAATGGATTTAACGTGTTTTAGAAATTTAAAAATTTAGTAAATATTAAATATAAGTTTTGTCATTGTTAAACCTCCTTTCAGTGGTTGTCTTTGTAAATAGACCTACTGAATTCATCTGAACCTCTTTATAGGTTTTCTGTGGAGGAGAGGATTTATCCTGTAATTTGCATTAGAAGAGGATAAGAGAAACTTGTGTCATATAAGCATAATAATGGGGTGCATTTTTACATGTTGACAGACATACTTCTGCATCCAGAATTTAGGTAATATTTGATATGCAAAGTTGGCAGCAAACAGAAGTAAAGACATTTACCAACTATGAACCACCCTTGGTATATTTAACTTATGTATTTACCCTCCTCCTCGTGACTTAAATTCTTCTGGTACAACATTTAATAAACACTGTCCAAGGTTAACTCTAAAGCTCACAAGCCAGCAGAATAAACTCACACAACCTTGCTCCTAAAATATGCTAAATTTTAATGTGGTATCAGAAGAATGAATGAATAAATAAATAAATAAAACTCTATAGTGCTGCTGAAAAATTCCAGAAATTTTCCAGTAAGTTCATATAACCTAAATGTTTTTAGAACATGAACATATGGACCCATGGAAACATATTAGCAGAATGGAGAAAACATCTACCCTTTAAAAATTATATTAGAAAGTCAGAATAAAGGACCTAGGATCAAATCGAGGAAATACTTTACAGAGATCTAAATAATTTTCATTCATGAATTTATGAAACGTTTATAGCAGAGAACTAGTATTCGCCTCCCTCTGAGGTATTGCCTCGTGCCTCTTTGTCTTCTTTTTAGTAGCTATTAAATTAGTCCCCACCATTAATCTTCCTAGCTAGTCCTTATCCTTCTGAACACAAACAAAAGGGTGTTCATTTCACCTAAATTGTTCTACAGTTAAAATGTCCCCAAGCTATTCCCTGTCCTTCCTCCTTTTCTTCCCTCCCTTTCAATGCAATTACCATTTAGAGCTATACTTTACATCCATGAAGGACCTACCTTGTGTAAAGTACTTCAGGTACTTGACACATACTCGCATACTCATATCATATATTCATGTATATATGTATACACATATATATGCACACACAATCACATACACATATACAATCGCATATGCATATATATACATACATGTACACATAAGCATATGCATGCCTTCACATACACATAAACAATTATATGCAGTCTACAATCACATATGCAAGCACTTATGTATAATCACATACACAATTACACACATACACAATACAATCATACAATTACATATTCATTCATATAATAACTACACACATGTACAGTCACACAAAATGCACATTTAATCCTAAAAATTCCATGAGTTTGGGTCTTATTATTATCACTGTTATTTTTCAGATGAGGAAGTAAGGTATAGAGAGTTGTGCAATATTACAGTTTCTAAATGATGAGGCCTGTATTTGAAATGTAAGCAGTCTGACTCCAGAGTTTACATTCTTAAGCAAAACACTAAATGGTTTTGTACCAACAATATATATTTAGTACTTAATCTCATAACTGATTTTCCTGTCAATACTCTGTGTTTAGCCTATAACTATTTGTTCCCTGCAGTATCATTTAACCATGTTGTTAGTCCCAAATTATGACCTCTCAGTTGGCTACACCAGTTTTTATATAATTCCTTTTATAAAACACATTTTCCTGCATTGGTAAATATTTAATAACGTGTACTTGACTATAATTTTAGGTAAATAAATAATCTCTGAATGTTGTATATATTCAAATTAATATTTTACCAAATTCTAACTATTAAATGATAACCTATATGTTACCTGCTATTGCTTCTTCTATAATATTCCAGCTTTATCTTTTTTCCTTTTGTCATGGATAGTATTTTCTCTACTTTTTTGGTTCTCCTTTTTTCATATCCTCTCCCATCCCTTTTATTCAAGCACAGGAACATGAGAAGCAAATAATATTGTCTCAAAGGGATCATGTCCACCCTGAATCTTTGGATTTTGTGCCTGGACTGATTGATCAACACTATTAAAAAAAACAGACAACCATTCCCTAGATTATGTGCTCCAGTTATTATTATGCTAAAGTTTCCATTTAAAATACTAAACTGATTCTAGTAATTTTGTCTTCTTTTTTTTTTTTTTTGTAACAACACTTGAAAATTTTAATTGCTGCATCTAGAGACAGGGGTTTTCTTTTGAACAATAAATGCCCCCAGAAAAATAATCCAGGATATTTTATCAAATCATTTCACAAAAAGAAAGTGGAGACAAAAACATACAAAACTTTTTTAGAGAATTTTACCTCTCTAGCAACACAGAAAATGGCAGCAATAGGTTGGGCGAGAGTGGGGAGGAGGGAGATCATGGTGATCAATTAACCTGTTTGTCTAAATTTAACTTATTTATAAATGTACCTATTGTTTAGAAAATTACACAGGCAATGCTTTAAAATTTGTTTTCTATCAATAAAGATCTTAATTATATCAATTTAAAAAGTTTTCTGCCTATCCATTTGAGAAGGAAAATATGTATTTCATGAAAGCAAGAAGCTGCCAGATAACCAATTTGTAAACCTAGGGAACTCTGAAAAAGCAGAAATTCATGCTCAGTTTAAACTGTTCCTCAGAAATTTATAATTCTGTAAACATAGACAATAAGCTCAAGTAATATTATTCAGTTCACTCTCCAGCCCTTTTCCTTGTCAAGCCCCATTTTACTGACTAAGAAATTGATGTGCAGAGGATTGTGTACCACTTGCTAATTAAAAAAAAAAGTCATCCATCCCAAATTTCCATATCATTATAGACAAAATTTCTTCCATGCTTGTTACAAAGCAAACCTTGCCTTAAAATAATTCTCAAGACCCACTGTCTGACAAAGAATCCTTATGTATTTTACTACAAAGATACACACACACACACACACACACACACACACACACACACAGAAGAAAGGAAAAAAACTGTATTAAAATTGTAACACTCAATATATACCGATAACAAAATAGGAATACAACTCATGTGTATACATTTTTTTGGCACTCCTGGTATACATAGCTACATAATCAATATTATATTCAAAATCTGTAAAGTCCAGATACTCATGTAACATCAGCAATGAATTCACTACAAATTCTAATATAAATTGCTAATTCATGACACTATTTTACCCACAATAAAAGTAACTTACTAAGGGCACACTACAATTTTAACTGCTGCATTTATTGATATGTGTTTTCTTTTTAAAAATAAATGCACAAAACTGCAGTAATAATTTTTTCAAATTATTTTACAAAAAGGAAATGGAAACAAAAAAAATCAAAATTTTTCAGAATAGCAACTCTCTTTAGTGGAAAATTGTCAGCAATGGGTTATTTAATGAAAATAAAGATCCTATTTAGAAGCTTCTTGTGTCATGGAAAACACTCAGGTCTCTAAACTTGATGGAAATTTTGATCTATTCATGTGCCAATGTGTTCTCTACTACTTACGCTTTCTTAGTCTTTTGTGTTTTTTTTCCCCTCCATGTCGCTTTGCCTGACAATTGGTTAGGAAATATTTAGTTGGCAAGCATCTGTCTGGTTTAGAAAATTTCATTTCCTCTTTAGTTGAGGTCATGAAATTAACGTTTTTTCATAAAGTGAAAACCACCCTCAGGGTCACTTAGGTGTGAGTCCATAAAGGTTGATGATAATAAGCATCAAAACAGAGGTTAATTCAGTGACATAATAACCAAACTGGTACTTTACTACTGTTTTTAAAAAATCTACTATTGCTTGAAAGTTATGGTTATCACCCAGGTGGGCTTAGAAGAGGATTAAAGTGATATACATTAATAATTTCTTTCCAAAACTTATTTTAAAATTTTAAGCATATATTTTTTGTTAGTAAAATGAATACTATTCTCTTTGTTTAAAAATATTGAAATTACCAAAAGGCAAAGTAACAGAACAAATCATCCGTCTTCCTACAGTAAAAAGGTTCACATAGTTCTTTAAGTGAATTTCCTTCATAATATGCATATGGCACAATATACCTTCTAAAATAGAAACAACAATGCAAAAGCTAAAATAATGAGAAAAAATCATCTATTCAACTACAGCAAGTTTCCATATATATGTTATTTGGACACTTGGAACATGACATCAACAAAACACCTCATTTTAGTCACTAATTTCAACTGTCTTTTTCATCAAACTTTTGAAAGACTTTCTAAAGAAAAAGTGGTAGGAAATAGAAAAACTTTTATATGTCAAGCAAGGAGAAGTTAAAGAAAATATTAATGAAGACAGGATAGTCTACAACTAAGTAATCAGCCTCTTTTTTAAAAAAATGACATAAGTTATCCTGTAAATATTATGACTTATTTTCATTTGAAGAACTCCTTGCCATTTACATCTTAGATCAAGTTTTATCTCGATGCCAATGATTTCTAAAATGTTCATTGCATAATGACTAATAGTAAAATCTAGAATGAAGTTTCACCATACTGAAATTTTCAGGTGCTACAATATTCAGGTTGCATGAATATAATTTAAATATAGTCCAACCTTGACTTTTCACCAAGAGGCTCTTCTTTCATATTCATTTATAAACCCCTTCAACTATTTTTAACCAGAGAGATATTCAATTATTGGTGGCATTCAAGCTGCATAGCCCTGCATTAAGCAAGGGGACAGGAGAGCAATAAGTATGTAAAATATGAGTGAAGGGTCCAGTCCATAGTGACTGGCACAGAGTATGTGTTCAGTAAATTTAGCTCTCTTCCTTTCTTTCATAAAATAGGTTTTCTTCCTGTTGACAAGACCTGTTTTTCTTGTCTGCTACTTTATTCTCTTTACCTAGCCCAATGCTTGGCACAAAGTAAGAGGTCAACTTATATCAGTAAAAGAATCAATGAAATAAGAGAGCCATCTAGGGATTTAGCTTTGAAAAGCTTTATGTTTTTAGTCTTTTTCATGTATATTCAAAATTATGAGAATTTATATTTTATTGCCTAATAAATTGGTAGTTATTTTAAACAAAGAAGTATTTTTTTTTAATGTATTGCCCTGAAATTGAGCATCTACGAAGACATGCCATGTTTGTACTAAGTGTTCAGGGACTGCCAGAACTACCACATGTATCTGTGCAGATGTGCCCCTGAATTGGAGACTACCTGACAGAATAATAAAAGAGTTATTGAAAAGATTATTACTTGCTAACCTTTACATAATGCCAAAATAGTCCCAATTTTTAAAAATTTATCTTTGTTACTTAACAAGAAATGATTATTTAAAGAACATATGTATTGACCAACCCAAAATACATATAGTGCCTTGAACTAGAAAATAGGACTCTTAATATATTTTGAAGGCCAATCCTTACTCTGACAGTTATCTACATGGGAACATTGACAAGGTGTCCAAAATACACAGTGAGAACCTAAAGTCCACTTTTATAAATCTGAGACCTACAGCAATTTATTCTCAAGCAATCTTTGACACCACTATACTTACCTAGTAATTTCACTACAGGGAAAAAGAACCTGTTAACACTATATTTTCATTGAATTTTTTATTGAAAAACTATCCCTCCTGCCACAAGCATCATTAGATTTTACATAGGTGGCAAATGGCTTTTGACATAAGCCAAGCCAATGTTATCTAGGAATACAGGAAATGTATACTTTGGGAAAATCCATCTGCCATACCACAGTGATCTTCTAAATCTTAGTACCGGTCATGTCACATCCTTCTTCAAAAACTTCAATGAACTTCGGCCAGTGAAGCAACATCCTCCACAACTAGACTGAAGAACAAAAGGACAGCAACTTGTCTGTTCCCCTTCCCCCAAATCCCCAGCACTGTTCCCATCCCCCAAATCCCAAATTAAAACACACACACACACACACACACACACAAAAAAAAAAAAAAAACGTCAATGACTCCCTTTATCTAACAAATAAGTCCAAGATTGTGGTATATGTTAGGATAGAGTTAGGAGCACATGCATAGAGACCTGGCTACCAAGGATTCACCAATTAGATATTTATTTTTCTTATATACATGAAGTTCAGATGTAAGTGAAGGAAAAGTAGAAAGACTCCAAAATGTCAGATTAAAGGTTGTTTCCATTTACTCACATGAATCTTCTGTCTTCACAATTCTTGTGCTGTGACTGTAAGATTGCTACTATGCCTTCATCACTGCATCCACAATCCATGCAGGACAGAGTGCAAGGGAGTCTTCATCTTGCCCAGCAGTCTTTCCTAGTCCAGTCATGTCCGCACTCCCAACAAGGACTCGTCCCTACATTGTCCTCCACAAGCCTCCATACCTCTACAGCAAATCTTAGCTTTCAGCTCATGACCTTACTTCATATTTCCCTGAGAAACCTGAAGTAAGCAACAGAGAATTTTAATAAGCTTCCGTCGCCACATCTTCTCACCTGCAAGCTTCAAGACCGGATATTTATCCAAAACTTTATGCATATTTCCTTCTATTTCATCTATCAAAGAATAGATGTCCCTGTCTCATTAATTCCAGTCAATAAATAAACATGCTGTCATTTTTCTGCTTAGTTTTTAAAAAAGGAAACAACCCTTTACTTTCATAACACAACCCTGTGAAAGAATGACTTATGTATCATAACTGTTTTCAGTACTTCTCTTCCCATTTTTCTAGACCGCAATTAAACCAGATTTTAATTCCCACCATTCTGCTAAACGTTTCTTGCCAAGCTCACCAATGATCTCCACATCACCAAATCGAATGCTCATTTTCTGTTCTTTTCTGGTTTGTACTACAGCATGTGTTTGAAATAATCCCTCTAACCTCTTTGGAACTTTCTTCACTTGATATCCAGGACACTCCACTCTCTGAGTTTTGTTTCTACCTCACCGGAAGCTCCTTCTAAGTTTCTTTGCGAATCCTCCTCCCCAACTTGAACTCTCCACAGGAGGAAGCCCCCCAGGGCTTAACTTTGTATCTCTTCTCTCCTTATCTACATCCAGTCCTTTAATGACCTTTGGCCTCTCAATGCTTTGAAACTGTCTTTACGTTTACAGAATCCAAATAAATATCTACAGTCAAGGTTTCTCCCCCGCCTAAATCCAAATGTCACTTTGACATCTCTATGTAAACAACAGTAGGCCTCTCAAATTTTACAAGTCCCAACTTCCTGATTTCGGCACCTTAGAAAAATAAATAAATAAATAAATAAATAAATAAATAAATAAATAAATAAAACAAAAACGAAACAATAACAACAAAACCTTTCTTCCAAATCTTTCCTTCCAGGGTTTCTCAGCTAACAGTCATAACATCCTATCATGAGGTTAGGATAAAAACTTATAATTTCTTCAACTCCTGTTGTTCTCACACCTCATACCCTGCCACTTCTCTCTCCATCTTCCTGCTACTGCCCTGGTCTGAGTCACTCACATGTCTCACATGGATGACTCTAATAACCTCATAACATGCCACTCTGTCATCAGTCTTTATCTATTGCAGACTCCTATCAACACAACAACCAGCGAGATCCTGTTAAAAGCCAAGTCAGAGCTTGTCATTTCTCTGTTCAAAATTTCCAATTGCTTCTAATCTCACACAGAGTGAAATGCCTACAGGATTCTAGAGCATCTACCTTTGGAATTCATCTCTGACCATGTTTCTTATTAGCCTTGATTTTCCTTGAATACACTAAACACATTCCTGACTCAAGATATCAGTGCTTCCTGTTCATTCTGCCTTTTGAATTCTCTCTCCCCAGAAATCACCAGAGAGTGTTTTCTCAACTCTAAATTTTTGTTTCAGTAATGAGGCTCTCCATGACTATCCTATTTAAAATAAAAGTCTTTTTTACCTGTTTTTACCCCCATATTATTTATGTAACACACTATATATTTTATTACCCTCTGCCCCCACCTTTTGGTTGTTTTGACTGTCCTCCCTTCTTCACCCATTACAATTAAGCTCATCCATATTTGAGATTCTTTCTTTTTTCTTTTTTCTTTTTTATTGTATCTCCAGTGCCTGGAATAACTTCTGGTTTAGAACACATAGGAATAAATACTTCTTCAAAGAAATAAAACATATGAAAAATTGTGCAATATAACCATCCCCAGAAGTCTTGGAAATGTATGTTTTTCTTGGGCACATCATTGCTGTGAAAAACAAATTGGGGTTTCATTTGTAAGGAAAGCACATTGCAATGTATATTGTGTATATAGCCAACAGAGTTTTCCACACATAGTCTTCTGAGAAATGGTACAAGCCAGTATTTTTTAGCCTTCTCTCCCCACGCTTACATAACAGAACTATTTAGATGCATCAGGCAACTGACCCTTCTTCAAAAACAACATGTGATTTTTTAATATTTCTGAACTTTTCCTCAAGTTCTTTACTTCCCTGAAATTCACTCTCTAAATCTCTACCTAGAGAAATCTTTGGCATTGCATGACATATTCCACGCCCCTTTCTGAAGAACTCACATTCAAACATGGAGACCCAGTTCAAGTATCACCTCTTCTGGGCAGCCTGCCCATTTCCTCTGTGGGCTTTGATGAAATTTCCGTTTACATGCTGCTGTTATTGTACCCATAGTGAAATATCTGTTGTTTCTGACATCTTAACAAGCTGGTAAGCTTCATAAATATAGGACTGCTTTTTAAAATTAATTTCTTAATTTTTATTACATTAGAATTTCTTTATGTGTCCTCATTTTATCACCAAATAAGTAAATAAAGGTGAATTTTGAAACAGTAATTAAAAAAATATGTCACTTAGGGTTATTCTATGTCAAATACAGAGTTTAAATATGATTTTCCTTTTAAGGGCTATTTAAGGCTTTAAAGTCAGAGGCAAACATTTATTTATTTATTTGTTTGTTTGTTTGTTTGTTTGTTTCTTGTTATTATTTTTTAATTTGCCCTTCCCTCATATAAAAAAATTTTACTTTTTCCTTCTTGGGTCCTCTCCATGTTTTCCTTGTTCTTCCCCCTTGATTTTTATGGTCCCATTCATCTCCATTACTGCACCACTTAAATCTTAAGCTCACAAGCAAGAACTTAAAAATAATATGAGTCACTATACTATGCTAGACTGGGATAGGTTAGGCCAACTAGGCTGAACTGGATATAATTTTTAAAATAATAATAAAATAAGTAAATAAAAACCTGGGTTAAATGGGGATGAAGCTAGTTATCCCCAAACCATTCAACTAGTACAGTCCTTGTTACATAACACTATCCAGTGAGTGCTGAATAAATCACTGATTGAATAATTAAATAAAATGAATATAAAACAAGAAACACAGCCAAGTACACAGGGAAATTCAGAATGTGATAACAGTGGCATTTCAAGGAAGTAGTCATTGAATGGCAGTTGAGACAACTGAGGAAGAATTTTTAAAAGAAATATTGAAGTCAACCTCACAATTATAATTTCATTTAATTCATTATTGTATTAAAAATTAAGGTAAACAACAAAATCTTGAAATTAGGAGAAAATATAGGTCAATTTATATTGTCTTGTTACATTCTAGAAGAGAAGAAAGAGTAAACAAAAAAAGATTAAGTGTTTGTTAGAAGGTGCTAAATACTGTAAAGAAAAATGAAACAAGAAAGGAAACTAGAATTGTTAGATTATCCCTAGAAAAATAATTTTTAAAAATGTTTACCAATGGCTCTCTATCTATACATTATGGGTGTTTTCACTTTTATACCATTATGCATTTTATATTAGTAATACATTATAAAAAATTGTATGACACCATTTCATTTCCTTTTACAGAAGAAATATAAAATATAAAAGCAAATAAAATTTAAAATTTTATTGTCACAGTTTTCTACAGAATTGAGATTATCCTAAAACAAGATGATTTTCTGAAAATGGAAGGAGTTTTACTGACCTGAAGAAACTTGAGGGAAGAAAAAAAAAAATCAAGGCAATAGATTAGTGTGGAAGAGTGGCAGAATAAGCAAATCTTCCCAAACCATCAATTTTGCCATGTCATTTTCTAACTGAAATTCCTAGCTTCAGTATTCTTTAGCTTCTATTCATTGCAATAGTTTCACACTTGATGAGGTTAAGTGGTAGTTTTTAATCTTAAAAATATTTTAGCTTCATCCTGTTATCTCTTACTTGAGCCTGCAAACAAATATCACCTCTGAAACCTAACATGCAATGCAGTGATTTGCTTATAAATGTTTAACAACATTCGGTTCTTTGTGTGTTTGTTTATTGGGGGGAAACCTTAATTTGTACTACTTGCCAATTTCTATAGTGTAAGTGCTCTCATCATGGCCGAGTTTCCAAAGGTGGGAAGAGGTGTGCATAACAGGCTCTCGTAAATCAGTTCAAAGGAGCTCCCTCCAACACCTCATTGAGCCAAATCTTCCATCATCTGTCCACTTCACATGTTCAGCCTGATCTTCCACTATTCCACACAGGAACTCTGTGCTCAAGCTAGATCAAACATTCCTTACATGTTGACTTTGTTTCCTGTGTCCATGCTACTTCCCTCACTGGGATTATCAGGCAACCACCTCTCTATTTATATACTACCCATAGTTTCACATATTGCCAACAGTTCTAAGCTCTATTTTAATTCTCCTTATGCCACATGATGAAGTTTTCTTTGTTCTCCCATTTCTCGGTGAAGTTTCTTTCTTCAGAACTCCTCCAGCTTTTATTTATTAAGCACTTATGTCTTAGGCACTAAGATCAGAGCCCACATATAGCAAACCAAACAGCCACAGACCATGCCCTTATACAACATATATATATATATATATATATATATATATATATATATATATATATATAT
>NW_017731798.1:358624-362149 GCF_001890085.2 Hipposideros armiger
GAACTGCTGTTGCTCAGAGCTCAAACTCTTGAGCGAGCTCTTAACCAACTGAGCCACTCGGCCGGCCCTATACAACATATTTTGAGATACTGATCAAATAATCACAGCAACGTATAATGAGAAATTGATAAATGTTAAGAAGGATGCTAAGAGAACACCATGTAACAGATGACCTGATTTCTTCTAAAGGACCTTGTGTTCTGCCATTGTGTTGGATAGATCTTATTTCTGAAAAATGTATTGTGTTCCTCAAGTTCAGGGTATACAGTTGTTATATCTACATTGACTATGCCTTGTCTCAGCATTATTTCTGCTGTTAGTATGTTTTCAGGAACAAAGTTGGGGCCCTAAAAGAACACCTTGATCTTACTTGGCCTGACAGGGCAGCTGATAGGAGGGCAACAGGAACTGTGGATCTAAAAAAAGTTCAGTAAAAGAGAAGGGGGTAGGGCAAGACTGAAGCTGACCAAAGGACCCTGGTCAGAGCACTGATTTGGGCTGAAGCAGAGAACATTGGGTAGAACTGTCCATGGAGCTGACAACCAGGAAGAGGTTAGTCAGCAACTGACTGAAGATCAGATTAAGAAGACTCTCCACCTCTTATAGAACCAGATTTCCAGTTCAGAAGTTTAAAGTGGTCACTTTCATTTCTTTTCTCCAGCAACCTTGAAAATTGGATATTAACCAACTTACATCACTCCATTAATGATAATGAATAAGGAGATTAGGGACAATGGGAGAATTTTAAACAATCAATAGATGACTTCATATTTAGAGGTATCTTCTTTACAAAATCTATTGATTGACTAATACAGCCCTTCCAGATTCTCCAACACTCACAATCTCATTTTTAATATCCATTATGGTTTGATTTAGCAAAACAGAAAGGTAGAAGTATTTGGAGGAAGAAAAAACCCATTATCGGTAGAAATATCCTGATAGTTTACAGAAGAGATTTTTTAAAAATCAGTGTGAAACTATTGGGCTTCCCTTCTTCCTCCATTTTCATAGAAACTCATGACATTAAAGTTTAGCTCATATGTAATACTTTCTACTTTGAAAAGCTATATTAATATTACAGATGAGATAACAATGCAAATATAAACTAAGAGTTATTGTTAAAGACCAATTCATCTTAGATTTAAAATAATTTAAAGCAGTTATTCTGCATGGATGCAATGCGAAATGAATATTGAGGAAATACAAGATGTTGAAAAACATTAATAGTTTAAGATAAGATATCCAGGTAATTCTGACAAACTCACTAATTTGCCCTTGACCTCTCCAAAACAACTAGAGAATCACTTGCAGGCTGCCAGCAATGTCCAATCTAAGCCTTGGACTCATTTGTTGATATTCTTCTGCCATGCTGCTATCAACAACATTGTTCAAACTACCACAACTATAAAAATAACTTTGTCCAAAACTAAGTTAGCTTTATTTTTTAACTCCCTTCCCTGAGAAAAATTATTTCCACCACAAAAAAAAATTGCTTCCAGTATAAAGTATTTAAAATTTAGTATCCTTGTAATAAAGCATATCCTTCTACCTTCTTTGATTTCTTTAATCTCAAAGAACTAAACTAAATCTTACAACTACCACTATTTTAATACCAAATCAAGCTTTTATTTATAACAACAAATGCTGACTATGAGTAGCATTCTAAAATTATCATAATCTTTTGACAAGTGCTAAATCTTTTAAAATGCCCGGCACCTTTTTTTATCTTTCATTTGTGCACAGTACAAATTATTACATTTCTGATACCAACATCTCAGCAGCAACCTATGACTTCCTTCTGCTTAACTCAATACCTTAATATTTGGCTACCAAAACTTTGAGATTTTCCTGACTTCCTTTGACATTTTCAGTGACACAGTAAAGTTAGGATAAGCAATCCATGTGGGCTTAACACAGTCTTTTGCCCCATGATGTCATGAGTGAACATCAAAACATATATATCCAATACAGCATGAATTCTGTTATCAAAACTAAAAATATTTAACTTCTATAAGTCTATCTTAATTATTTGTTGTTTTGTTTTAGACCAGTGGTTCTGAAATGTTAGCATATAGTAAACTTACATATAGAGTTCATTAAAACACAGAGAGCTTGACCGCAATTTGAGTTTCTGACTGAGTATGCCGAGAGTAGGACCCAAGAATTTGCTTTCTAACAAGTTTCCAGGTGAAGGTGCTTCATTCAGATCAGTGGGCCACACTGGCTTTAGATGATCCCAGAATTCCATGCTAGGGTAACTTCAGCCGTTTGCTTGCTAGCTTCATTTGATGAAATGATTTCTAGGAAAAGTTCATAGCAATAACCAATTCCAATCTGAGAACTAATTTTCATCTATTTTTCAGTCTTTTTTCTATAGTCATGCTGGAAGGATATTAAAAAATATTTAGCCCAGTCATAAACACAGACACAGACACTTCAAGGAACTTAATATTTCAATAAAAGAAAAATCAATGTGTGCACAACATATTGGTTAAAGGTTAACAACCAGAGGACAGCTATTATCGCCCTGTATGCAATAAAGAAATGTAAGTGCTAATAGCGTAAGGGACTTACCCAAAGTCATTTAAGAATTTTCAAGTGGTTAGAAGAGGAGCTGATCAGCATTCCTAGTTGCTTAGTCATTGTAATCACAGGATAACAGTCTCTGCTTTTGGATGACAACAAAATCTTCCTATGACTCTATTCTAATACTTAAATGACACAGTTTGGGAAATATTCTGCTTTTAAATTATGATTTTAAAGATAATTTTATCTAACACAGAAAATGAAAATGTTTATAAATATTGGCCATACCTATTAGAAATAAATAATAAATGAAATTATTGTGATAAAGTACTTGCTTGTATAAAACCTACAAATACAGGGTTTAAAACAAACAAAATAATGAGAACAAATTCGTCTTCACAGAGTATTAGCCAAGCAACTGTCCAAGGCTGCAAAGGCCTCACTTCTCACTCTGATGCGTGCCTCCAAGGGGTTTTTATGAAAGTCAGGCCACCTCTCTTGACATACGTATACTCATCTGTAAAAGAAAGAATATTGAACTAGAGGAGCTATAATTTTATTCAAGCTCAAAAGTTTATAGTTCACACAGCCGTCTAACTAACAAAAAATTATTTGTTTTGCTTTTTATTTTCCTCTTTTAACCAAAGATTGCAACTGGTCTCAGATAAAAATCAAATTTTCAAAAATGTGTTAATCTGACCACATCTCTTAAAAACAGAGATTCACTTCTTTAGTGAAATGATTGGTCCCAAAGTGAATCTTATAACAACAAAAACAAACAAACAAAAAAACAAACATACATCCTCTTAAAGTTTTTGCACACTGTAAGAATAATAGAGAATAAATGTACAGTAATATATTTAAACCCTGCATGAGTTGTTATTATTGTTTGTTAACATTTATGGGCAAAATGTTTTCCCCTTGTAAACTATCAAACTCTATTTAAAAATATTGCTTTTCTTTTCCTTTCTCTCTCTCTCTCTCTCTGTCTCTCTCTCT
>NW_017731798.1:362154-425332 GCF_001890085.2 Hipposideros armiger
CACACACACACACACACACACACACACACACACACACGTGCTTTATGTTTTCCTCCATTACATCAACCTCAAAATGATTATGCAAAAAGATTTAAAACAAAATTACAGTCAAGGTCTAATTACAACCCTAGGGGGGAAAAAAAAAACCTTGAAATTTAAATTTCTATGTAATTTTAAATATCTATGTAAACTTCACTAAAAGGTGCTCACCAGGAGTCAAATAGCTCAAATATTTATTGAGGATGTAACATTGCCATTATATAAATATAGAGAATTGTCTCAAAACAATATGTTTGAAATATGTTTTATGAAAACTATTAAATTGCTTTATTGTTTGAATAGATAAATGAACACTCCATTTAATTTTTACTAAGGCTTATCTGTTTGTGAATTCTAAGGTCAGAAGTTATCACTAATGTTTCTTATATAAAAAAGCTTTTAAATATAAATATTAGTCACAGATCGTTTCATTATGAGATATTAAAATACACAAAATAGATGACTTCAAAATATTCACCAGCCTCCATGGATTTGTACCATATTGGTACCTGGTGGACACATCATTATATTCCGGAAAGCAGTAAGCCTGGTTAGCGAAGTCAGCCTACCATTATGATTAGGGAAAAAAATAAAACTCTCTGTTTTAGAAAAATCTTCTATGTAGCGTTAGATTTGCTCTTTTGGACATTTTTACTCTAAGAAAGAGTTTAGATTTTATGGAAAGTCAAACATTTTTGAGGCAAATTACACTTAATTGTTATCTTCAGTGGCTATTTACAGTAAGCCGAACACACTGACAACTTGAAGGTCACTTTGGTGGCTATTACCCCATTGTAAAAATTGGGAGAACATTTAATTGAAGAAAAGGACTTAAATGAAGATTGCATTATTCTTACTACATTGAGATCAAAATATAGTGTTGATTTACTTTTATAGGTGAATGATAGGTATTTCATAAATTACTTATATATTGCTACCTTATATTTTCATTGTTCCTTTTATGGATTCCACATTTAGTAATTATCATGCTAGGGAGACAAGCTTCAGTCATTTTTCCATTCTTCACTGAATGAAACAATCCTGTGAGGCAGGTTTGTCTCCCTCCCTTCAGTCCAATGATATGAGAGGGGCATGTCCATGAGGCAGGTTTGTCTCCCTCCCTTCAGTCCAATGATATGAGAGGGGCATGTTCTTGCTGGTAAAAAAATGTGATAGGCAGGGACTCTGTCTACTGCCTTCCCAGAGTACATGCAACATGCCCAAATGTCCCCATGATTTATTGTGGGACATTCCACTCCTTCATAAACTGTGCAACTACTTGGAAATCTACTTGCAATAGCAACTAAAAGGTACTATTCTATATGATGAAATGTCAGGAAACTAAAAAACCAGGTCTTCGAAGACTACTTACTAATGAAAAAATTCCCAAAATATGATCTAAAATGAAAATGACATATTAGTAATTTTTATAATATATAATCCTAATTATGTCACCAAAATGCAGGGAAAAAATAGAAGAAAATAGAAAAAGATGGTTCATGTGTTTTTTTCTTGTTTATAGATCACAGATTTTTTAAATTTTTTTAACATTTTACTCATATTACATTTTAAATTATTATTTTTCAAAATAGTAAGCATTTTTAAAGTACCATAATGAAAGGAATAGAATGATCTCTGGAGGGACCAATGAAAGCAAAGGACCAAACCCTTACTCTCGTATATTCATGTAGAGTTTGCATCTGCCATGACCTTTTAGAGGTCTGCAGAAGTTCTGAACAGGCAAGGAGTAAGTGTGTGTCAGGGGAAACAAGCTTAAGAACTGAGAAATCATCAGGAAATATAAATATAAGGGATAGCAGGAAGGGAAAGCAGAAAAGGTGAGATTTTCAAAAATATTAATGATGTCTTAGACATTAAATGTATGTCACCAATTTAAGTATTAATGTGAATTAAAAAATGATACTGGACACAAAGTAAATAGTTAAAATTATAATTTCTTTAGAAAGTATTACTTGAAACAAGAGAATATTAAAACCATGATTTGACAAAGGTATTATTTGTTTCTTTTTCTCTTTGTTCTCAGAGCCCAGCAGCTTTTACTTTTCTTAGCTTTTCAATTTAGTTTAAAATTATGAAACGGAATTAAAGAGCCACTTAATTACTGATCTTCAGTTTGCCTATCTGCTAATGAATGTTACATGAGGAAACTTTTTTTTAGTCAAATAATCCTCTGTCTAAAACGTATTAATCATCAGAAATTCTATTTTTTTAAAGGTAGAATTTATTCCAAGTTTTGTGAAATGTTCTGATACACAGTTCCCCACAACAATTAGTGGTAAGATATTTATATGAAATATAGGATAGCACAACCACTGATGAAGGTGGCAAAATTAAAATATCCTTAGCTCTATGCCCAGAATTTTAAAAATATGTGCTTGATTAAAATTCAACTGAAAATTGTCTTGAAAATGTAACTCAATGAATTGAAATGCATCCTCATCTCTCGTCCAAAAGGGAAGAGTGGTAAATTTACATTAACAAAATAAATGGTCTAGATGATCACAAACTACATTATCAAAGAAATATATCCATGAAGATGTGGGAAAGATAGATATTTATTAAATTTCTAAAGGTTATCAGAACTCATAAGCCAATTCAGCCAAGGTTTATTATTAAAATCCCACTTGCTAAATATGCAAGATATTTCACAGTCTGACCACACTACACTGTGGCCTTATTTCCTGTCACCCATCAGTCTAGGAAGTAGAGCAGAAAGTTTCTGCCAAATAACACCTAAAAAGAGTTGGGGATACTTGCATAGAGATAACATTCCCATAAGCAACAAAGTAAAACCATAAATGTGTGTATTAGAAATTGAGCTTTTAAAGGTAACTACACAAAGCTTATTCTGGAAGACAGCAGGTTCTAACAGCAGTATCAGAGTTAAATTAAGTTTAAACATGTTCACATTATTCTCTTCCCTATGAAGTTTTAGACTCAAGTACAAAAACTACACATACACACACAAAAAACAGCTTTGGATTTCAATCCACAACTCAGTTTGGCAATAATAACCAAAATAATAATGGCTTATGTTTAACAAAGTTGTAATTCTGATTTCAAATTTGCTATTTGCCTGAAAACCTCTTGAAGGGAAGCACTATGTCAGTCTAAAGCATCACTCCAACTGTAGCTATAAGCACAGCTTAATAAATAGTTTCTAAGTAAATTCACTCATTTCAATTCAATTTACATTTAGTAAATATCAACTCCAGATAGACAATGGTGATACAAAAACAGACAAAATATAGATCTCAGCATTCCTGAATTTGTTTTGGCCTCACTTTCCATATTTGAATAAAGAAATACGTACTAGACTGAATGATTTCTAATGTTCTTTCCCACCCTAAAATTATATGATTCTACTGCTTTAAGTATTAATTATCTATGTTTAAAAAATATTCCAAACCACAAAATTATCAGCTTTAAACTACCCCTATTAATGGTAATGAGCAGTGGAAGTACAGGGTAGTGGTCTAAAAGCATAGAAATTGAAGTCAGATAGTTTTGAGTTTAATTAGGAAAGAAAACCACACAGTAATTTGAAAAAAAAATTAATATAATGAATAATTAACCATAATATAGGACTCGAATAATGAGATATTGGCTATTGAAAAGTAAAAAATATAGGGATCACAGTTATCATGAATAGTCACTACCCTTATAAAAGAGAGAACACCCTAAAAAATGCCCTCCTCCTTTTCTTGGGCTGAGATACAGACCTTGCAGAAGAGGGCCATAACCTGCTGAATGGCAAAGAATTTGCTGTGATATCAGACCAAATATATATATTTGTGGTGCCATATATATATGTGGTAATGAGAGGAAGGAAGAGATCAAGAAAATGGTAGCATAGGGGCCGACCAAGTGGTGCATTGGTTAAGAGCTGGCTTGGGATGCCAGAGTGGCCCAGTTCGGATCCCATATATGCGGGACAGTGACACTGCCCTCTACAGTTAAGATGCTGAACAACAGCTCAACCTGGAGTTGGGCTGCTGCAAGTCGCCGGCCACAGTGTAGGCTGCGGCCCCTGCTGCAGTGGGTTACCATGGGCTACCGTGTGTAGACAGCAGCCAGCGTGAGTGGCCAGCAGCCAGCGTGAGTGGCTATCCAGCAGCCGGTGACTGATTTGCTTTGCCCGGGAAGAGTGCAATGATGGTGCCAACTTGGGTCAGTGAAGCGACATCCTCCACAACTAGACTGAAGAACAAAACAACAGCAACTCGTCTGTTCCCCTGCCCCCAAGTCCCCAGCACTGTTCCCATCCCCCAATTCCCCAATAAAAATCTTAAAAAAAAAATTGCTAAACAACAACAAAATGGTAGCCTATAAATAAACACACACACACACACACACACACACACACACACACACACACACACTAAACAGTCAAATGACATTATGCAAAGCTTCTATAGTCTTTATTTCTGCAATTGGTGTCAGGATTTTAATGTCTTTGGCTTCCTTCTTCCATTTCTCACTGGTTATTACCTCTACCATCAGCCAGAATCTCAATTAGCCAGGGCTTCAGTGACTCAAATCTTCACTGCCAAAGATTCTCAATCCTCAATTGTCCCAACCTTACACCTTTAGGAAGTTGTTTTAACTCTCTAAACTCTTGCTACCTCATTCACAAAATGACAACAAAAGTTGCTAGTTGTAGCCTCAGATTTCTGTGATAAGGATAAAATTCATTTAAGGCATGAGTTTCTAGTACATAATAGATACTTTGAAAGAATGAGCTGCACAGATACTCATATCTTGGACCATATTTTTGAGTCCTACTTGATAACTGGAGGATATATGCTATATCTCTGAAAGATGGAATCTGTCTAGAGATGGGTGGCTTGAGATTTTGTTTTTCTTTATATACTTTTGTAGTGTTTGAATTTGTTACTATAAGTATGCATGATTTTTGTCCTAGTCTCGTGTTTGCAAATTTCTAGATTTATTGCCTAGAGCAAATCACTTATCTCTAAAGTTCTTTTCTTATCTACAAAATAAGGGACTTAGAATAAATACCCTCTATTTTCTTCCAACTCTAGAAAATATGATTCTATTTCTACAACTTCAGAGATGTGTCCAGTTATACTTCATATATGGTGAATAGATACATATTTAATTTATGTAAAGAGCATAGTCTTTGGACTAGAACAATATCAGTTCAAATGCCACCATTTACAAGATACATAACTTGAATAAGTTGCTTAACTTTGGGACCTAAGTTTCCTTATTTGTAAAACAGAAAAAAATAAAGCCTCATACACATTAACATGTAATAGGGATTCAATTAATTGTAGCTATGCAAATTCATCAAATAAAAGTCTGCATTGATTCTAAGATATATCACTATGTTATGATAGAAGAAAAAAAAGGAAGAAAGGAAAAAGAATTTCCCATTAAATCATGGCATGCCATCATTGTAGGTGCTTTGTAATATCCAGAAATGTTAAAATATGTGTGAGAAGGGAGGCTAAGTATTCTGAAAATCAGTGAAATAAGGCATTACTGTTATTGTTATTCACTGAACATATATTACTCTGGTTGAAACGATACTCAACAATCATTGTTCATCTTCAATTCCAGCAATTAAAATATTAAATCAATATTACAGAATATGGAAAGTAAAGAGCAAATACTATGTGTCCATTATGAAACAGCAGCATCAGTGTGTTTTATAATGAATTAATTATAGAGTGCTTACCATGTGAAAGACAGAATGTTACATGCTTGCAATGTAATAGTGAGCTAAGAGAGAATACCTGTTCATATTGGAGCAGACAGCCTGTAAGGGAAGAAAAGCATTGATCTAATTTGGTGAGGATAAAGGGTGAAGATAGGAAGTATTTGATAAATGAAAATGGAGGACAATACAGCACTTTATTATTTTTTTTTCTTAAACTAGAATATTAAACCTTAAAAAATGTGAGCATTTTTAAGTAACTATTCCAGAAAATTTTACAGGTATAGAATGAAAACATAGTATGTTAAGTTGAATCAATATGAAGGAAATGATTCAGTGACCATAGGCAAGGTGCCACTAGAATTGGAGTAAGAAGCCTAGAGCATTATAAGGAAAGAAATAGAACGTTAAAAATCTCCATTTCCCAAGACTGATTGATTTATGAACCTACTATCTTCAAGAATACAGGGTTTCGATTCCTGACCTAGATAAACAAAAATGTCTGAAGGAAAATAGTTTGCTAGTCCAAACACAGAACAGGGTAGAAGGTGAAGTCACAGAACAAGTTTCCAATCTGGAAACAAAAATGACAAGTTTTAAGATTTTACTGTCATCTCACTCAAGAACAACAAGCAGATATTTCCTAATGGGGTAACAGTGTCCATGGTTATACTGAACTAGCAACACAGCCAGAAGGCATTTAGCAATCTTTTATTTACTTAAAAGCATACCTTGTGCATCTGCCTAAGGGAAAAAAAATAATATATTTATTTATTCTTCTACCTTGTATAACTTGTCGTGTTTTAGTTTTAAAGCTATTGTAGAATAGGTAGGCATTTTACTTAGTATTTTTCACTACAAAACAAGTCATTAAACAAACTTAAATAACAAATATATTAAAGAGACTTCTATAGGTAATTTTACCAACCTTTTCCCCTTCAGAGAGCTTCACGGGCAGAGGGATGTTAGCATAAAAGTGTATAGATGTCAACAGGAAGAAATTTTCCATTTCAAGTAATCCTTTTGGTATTTCTTTATGTAGGCAAATGTTTTACTTGTATTTCATGGACAACAGAAACAGAATACGCAATACGCCTTGTCTTCTGTTTCCATTTAGATTAACTTTTTAAGGCAGCACTCTGAATTTCACAGATGACCTTGCAATAACATATATTATTTAACAACAATTTCCCTCCAGCTCATTTTAAAATAAGAAAAAAAGAGTCAGATTTTATATGCTATATGACGTAGTTAAATGAAAGTAAATATCCAGTTATTTGATATCAGATGATAATTTGACCCATAATGACTACCCAGTTATTTTTCTTCTGTTCTTTTTTCTGTGCTTCTCTGTGCACAAAATAAAAGCCTAATAAATCGTCATTCCCTAACTTTTCTACACACTTGTTTTCCCTTTACCTAAATGTTTAACATTTACTGAACATTATAATTTGTTGTTGGCTAGAAAGGAAAATTGGAGGATAGAATGCCTTATGTGTATAACTAATAATGCATAATGATAGCTACATAAATTTTACTTATCACATGTTTATTACTTAAAATAAAATTATATTACAAAGCAAATAAAATTTTAGAGAGAGAAGAAAAAGAGGTATTTCTGAATATAGGTAATGTAAAAGAATAACCCTAGAAGCAAAGATTCAACTAATGGACTCAGCTAAGTTAAAGAGCACAGAACTAGAATTTGGAATGTGAGTGACAAGACTTACAATTTTTGATAATATTGATCCTATCCATGAGAAGAAGGTTAGAGGTGAGGCATATAAGATAAAATAACAATAACAAATTTCTAATACTGTGTACAGTAATAGAGAAAAAGCAGAAAGATACACAATTCTAGAATAAATGCCAATCTATGAAGCGTAGATATAAGAAAAAGCCCCTTAACGAGAGTTTCTAGAATTCAGAATTTCCATTCCCACCTTAGGCTTTAATATCCAATCTCCTCATGGAAGAATTTTTTTACCATCTGATTTTTACTTATGAAAGAAATGTACTTAGAATTTTCTTGTTAAGCATTGTAAATTTAACTCATGCATTTATTTCTGGTCCATATAGAACACCCAGAATGGTAGCAGTTAAAAAAGGATAGAAAAACAAACTCAAAGAAAACTAGACAATGTAAAATAGAGATGTTAACTAAATTTTGAAAACTGGAAAACAAATAGGCAGTTATTACTGATTTAGGAGACCTGAATAGGGGAAGACGTGTGTGTGTGTGTGTGTGTGTGTGTGTTAAAAGGGGGGATTAACAACAAGAACCTAGCAGTTTCACACTACAGGAGCCTAAGGAATTGGAGGGATCTTCAAAGAAGATTCAAGGCAAAGCAGAAAGAAAGATAAGTGGCTAAGTCTTTAAAAAGAGCTGTACATCCTCTTCTCTCACCCCAAACAGCCAATAATAAAATCTCTCCTGCCTATGCTAAAGATGAAGGGTTTAACCTCTGAAAAAGTTGAATAACAGGATCTTACCTAAGGATATAAAGCACAGGTGAGAGGAAGAGATAAGTCAGGTACTAAAAATGGGATTCAAGTGGTAACTCATTTACTGAACACTGAGTCTTTCACCCTCTTATCCCTCCTGGTACATCCAGGTCAAAATCCACTAGGCAGGAAATAGAAGAAAAAAACAGACCCAAGAAAATAAAATACCACCAATATTGACAATAAGAGGTCCCCTCAAACAAAATGAAAAGCGTGATTCTCCCATGAGTAAAACCCACCAGTAAACCAGCTCGACCTGAGAAAACAGAGCTACAATAATTTTTAGTGCCTAACTCAGTATAAACAGGCCAAGGACCACCAGTCAGTTGTGGAAAGTCTCTAATCTGAAACATAAAATGAAAACATAAAAAAAAGAAAGAAAAAGACCAAGGCAATTTAAAAATCAAAATAAATTTTTTAAAAAATATTTTATTGTCCTTAAAGAAATTAGAGGGATACTATAATTATGACCCCAAATCAGAATGCTACAAAAAGGGATCATTTCAGATAACAAAAAAGTTCATAGAAAACTAAACTATAGTAGCAAAAACTCAAAATAATAAAAAGATTAGAAAATAAAGTTGAAAATATCTTCAAGAGGAAAAAAAATTGGACTCAAAATATAAGAAAAAGAAAAAAAAAAGATTGATTCAGGAAGTCCAACATTTATATAATAGGAGTTCCACATAAATAAAGCAGAAAAAAATGGGAGGGAAAAAAGTATCAAAAAAATAACCCAAGGAAATTTTTCCAGATTCAACTGATGGACATGGATTTCCACATTGAAAAGATCATAAAGTACCCAGAAAAAATAAATGGAGAAAGAAAACAAAAACAACTCACACTGAAGTACATCACTGCAAAATTTCATCACCTGAGGGATAAAGAAGGATCCTGAAAACTTTCAGAGACAAGATTAATGTGCAAAGAACTATGTATAAAAGTACCATCAGCCTTTTTAACAGCAATGCTGAAAGCAATAAAACAAATGTAAAAGTGCTTTTAAAATTCTGAGGCATGATTTGCTGCTACCTAAAAATTTAAGTGCAAAATATCTATCAACTGTAAGAGCAGAAACAATTTTTCAATACACGCTCTCAAAAAATTTCTCATTCTATATAATTACCTAATTAACTGCTAGAGAATATTCTCAGGCAAAACAAGGGAGTAAATAAGAAAGGGAGATACAATATACCAGTTCCCTATCCATCAATTTCTAGTTCCAAACAACAATAGAGGACTCTGAATGATTAGCTAGACAAAGAGTATATCTGGACTATAACAGTAATTTAAAGAATCACTGGAAGGGCTACGAAAACAAGCCATGCCATAACATTGTCACCAAAGAGATGTGACATTTTGCATCTCTTGATCTGTGGTGAGGGTAGGGGTGAGGTGGCTTCATCATGGGAGTCAACTTCCTCCACTACAGAGACAGAAAAGGCTCGGAGCAAGGAGCTCAAAAGCCAGGACATCTACCGAAGCTGTTGGTCAAGCTGTACAGCTTTCTGGCCAGACGAACCAACTCCACCTTCAACCAAGTTGTGCTGAAGGGGCTCTACATGAGTCACACCAACCAGCCGCCTCTGTCCCTTTTCCTGATGATGCAGAAGATGAGGCTTCCTAGCCAGGAAGACAAAACAGCTGTGGTTGCAAGGACAATAACAGATGATGTGTGTGTCCAGGAAGTGACCAAATTGAAGGTGTGTGTGCTGAGCGTGAGCAGCCGTGCCAGGACCCACATCCTCCAGGCAGGGGCAAATCCTCACCTCCAACTAGCTGGCCCTGAATGCTCCCAAGGGCTTTGGCACCGCCCTGCTCTCCTCGCAAGGGCTGAGAGGTGTACAGGCATTCCAGCAAAGCCCAGGGAACCCCGCACAGCAACACCAAACCCTACTTGCGCTCCAAGAACCGGAAGTTGGAGCACACCAGAGGCCGAAGGGCCAGCTGCCACTACAAAAATTAACCCCAGATTATGCCTGGTTATTAAAAATTTTGGATGCAAAAGTAAATAAACAGATGAAAATTTAAAAAAGGGTCACCAAGACTTTTGTGTTTTTTTTTGTTTTTGTTTTTGTTTGAGCACGAAACCACTGGGGATCTTGCCTGTGGACACCCACGAGATTACAATGTAGATACACATAGCTCCAGCACTTTTTGGGAAGCGAGGTGAGAAAAACAATGATTTGGGCCTATCACATGATCACAGAGCTAGGATTTCCAGAAGGTCAAGCTTGGCTTCTGGAATTGTTCCGAGGAAGAAATGAGAACATCGCAGGGATGGGAGAGAGCAGTTAACTACCAGAGGCGCCCGGAAGTATTGGCTGGGGGCCTTAAGCTGCTTGACTACACCAAGAACTCCATCTTACAGCGTTATTTCAAATACCACCAGAGGCAGCTTTCCTTGTCCTGTCCTTTATGCATCATGAGCCATGTTTAAGTTTGCCGTGGACACATTTGTCTGAGTCACCCTAACTCATACATTTGTGTCCTAGATGAAAAGGTAGCAGGAAAAGTGAGAATCTAGCATTTTCAGCTACTGGTCAGGTCAGTAAATCACTCTTTACTTTGTTGCAATGTCCATAAAAGTGCGAATTTCCCTAATTACAGAAAAGGCTTCAGATGCTGGGTATACAAAACAAACAACAAATGTCCTTTTTCCATGGTACCCATGAAATACTGGATCCAACATCGGTGAGAGGTGACGGGAATTTCCTGGAGAACAAGAAGTGTGAGGATGATGATTATGAATCAAACCTAGAGAACAACCATACAGAATGAAGCAGAAGACTAAAGAATGAAAGTTCTGGGAGAGATTTTTCCAAAATTCCTACTCTAAAAAATATAATAGATTTAATAACTTTGACTTATTAGAAAATGAGCCTGGAAAGTGTTGAATAATGTGGGAATATTTAATCAGAATTAAAAGAAAACTAAATAATAACAACAACAATAATAAAGGGCAAGTAACTCCACAAAATAAAAACAAAAAATATTCATACAAGAAATGAAATTTAATAATATTGCTCAACTTGGCTCTGAATTAAACAATATATACATATCCATGATAATTAAAAACTCCAAATAAAGATTCAACTTAAATGTTAAAAACTGAGTTTATTTGATGGGAAGAGGAGACACGCATACATATCAATGAGAGGAACATCAGAGTGTGAGAAGGGTTTAAGAGAGATAATCTTCAGTTTCCATTGTAGGAAAGTCAATACACAATACCTGAAATTTAGGAAGATATTCTAAATAAGATTTTGGAACCTAGCAAAACACCAAAGCAAACGGCTAATGTAGTATCCCTGAGGCCTAGAGCAGTAGGCATTCAGTAAATACTGAAAAAAAAGTTCCTCTTTTACTGCTAGAACAAACCCCCATTTGGCCTTTACCATGGCGTTGGTGTGGCCAAGAGAGATGAGATGGACTGAATTGCCAGAGATCAAAAAACACCTTCCGCCTTACAATAAAATGCCTATATTTTATTGGGCTGTCTTAAACGATGTGCTTTTCTCACAAATTTCCACTTGAGTGTAAAAATGAGCTGCTCATTTAATGTTGGGAAGATGGTGGCACCTAAGTTCTGCAGCATCATTGCCACCAGCCCTGCACCTCTCCTGCTTGGCACTGACCACTCCTGAACCAGAGTGGAAAGCAGACACTGTTAGGCTGGGAAGACAAAATCCGGCTCTTCTCCTCACTGAGGAAGAATAGCTTTTGGGATGATAAGTTATTTCGTGGAGGAAGTTCAAACTGAAATATGTGGAATTCTTAAATAATTATGTTTTCTCTTTCCTGAGCCATAAGCCTGGGTATCAGTGGTGCCTAGGAGCTTGTGTTCTAGAATCAAACAGACCGGGTTTAAATTCCTGGTACATTTTCTAGCTGGTTGACTTGGAGTTTGTTACTTCCCTCTGTAAGCCTCAGTTTTTAAATCTATAAACTTACAATAATCGTATCTGCCTCATGGGTCATCATGAGAATTTAAAAAGTGAGATTTAAAGTGTTCAACATAATGCTGGCATGCAGTAAGCACTTAATAAATGACATCTGTTATTTCCCAGAATACTTGAATATGTATTGACTCATTGTAGTCACAATGTTACCCCATCTTCCCTGCTCCCCCAGGAAAAGAAAAAGAAAAAGAAAATGGCTAAAAGACATGAAACTGGCATTCACTGGGGGAAAACTGCTGTGGGGAGGGATGGACAGGAGGCTGCAGCTTTATGCCTGGTATCATTATCTTTTGATTTTTAAAACATTTGCAAGAATTGTTTTGAGAAAAAGGCACACTTAATTTTTTAATAAAATTCTGTAACTAGGAAGAGTTCAATATTTACTGCTGGTGGCATTGCAAATTACATTATTTGAAAAACTACATATCAAAATATAGCAAAAACTATAAAGCTTTTGTATGTTTTGACTCTTTAATTCCATCCATGGCAATTTATCATAAGGAAACAATTCAATAAAGGAAAATGCTATTTATTATAGTGTTATCTATAAAAGCAACAAACAGAAAATAAATGTCCAACAAGAAAAGAAAGGATTTATAAATTATGGTAAACTTAAGGACATAAAAAACTTTGTAATTAAAATTTGTAATTATAAGCATAATATAGAAACATAAGAAAATGTTTATGATATATAGTTAGATTCAAAAACGATATGAAATCACAGGTTGAATATGATTGTTACTATTTAAAACCATGCTTGCATGTAGGAAAAAAACCATGAAGGATAAGTAAAAGCAAAGATGAAAAACACAGTTAAAGTGAAGTAGAAATAAATGCAAAGAAAATTACCCAGACTCTTTATCTATTTACAAAGATAATATACAAACTTGGGAAATGTTTGCAGTACTTCATGGAAAAAGTACTATAATCCTTGTATGAGCTTTTGCTGCACAATAAAACACCCCAAAATTTAGAAAGTTGAAACAAAAATAATTTATTTACCTCACAATTCTAAGGCTGAGATTTTGGACTTGGCATTTCTTCTTCTGGTTTCTGCTGGACTCACTCATGTCGCCATGTCTTTACCAACCTCAGCAGTAATGGCTCATCTTTGCTCCATGTGGACCGTCATCCTCCAGCAAAGTAGCTAGGGCTGGCTCACATGGCAGCTAGGCAGGGTTCCAAGAAACTGGGAGACACATGCAACATCTCTAGAGGCCTAAGCTTGCAACTGGTACAAGGCCACTCCTATCACAGTCTATTGGCCCAAACAAGCTCCAAGCCTAACCTTGATTCAAAGCAATCGGTAAATAGACTCCAAATTTTCATAAGAGGAGCTGAGAAAGAACATGTCAAAGGAAATGAATGGATACTGGAAGGAGTGGAGGAGTGTGGTCATTTTTGCAACCTGCCATATTTCCTAATACATTTAAAAAGTCTATTTAAAAAGATTTTAAAAAGCATAAAAGACTGCAATTATATACTTAAAATAGCCTTGTGATATGATCATATAGATCACCAAAAAATAAACACAAAGCTAACTAAACATGAAAACATCTTAATGTGATAATGCAAATTAAACTATATTGAGATGCCATTTTTTATCAGCATAGTAAAAATCTAAAACAGTTAATAATATACTTTGGTGAAACTATAGGGAAACAAGCACTTTTGTATATCATAGGTGAGAATGCAAAATGGTGAAAAAGGATTTGCCAGTATATAACAAACTTACATATAAATTTATTCTTTGACCCAAAAATCCCACTTCTAAGAATCTTACCCCAAAAATACAATGGCAAAATTATGGATGAAATTATGTAACAAGCTATTCATTAAAAGCACAATTTTTAATAGCTAAAGATTAGAAACAAGCACAAGTTAATCAATAGGGAACTGGTTGAATAACTATTATAAATCTACACAATGCAATACAATGCAACTATTAAAAGGAAGAAGAGATTGCTCCATAGACAGCTATGGAGCAATTTCCAGGATTTAATAATAAGTGATGAAAGAAAGCCAGGCTATCATTTATCATTTACTTGTTTAGTTTCAAAAGAGAGTAAACGGATAAAGCGTAAATTTAGTCAAATGTTTATCTGTGAAGGAGAGAGGAACATAGTTGAGGGACCAACAGTAGAGACTGTTATATATTTGCTTTGCAGATGTGTTTTGAGCCATATAAATATTTTATAATTATAAGATAAAGCTATATCTAAATGAAATAACTGCAATCCCCCAAATTCAGAAGCAAAGCCAAATATACCATGTATTTAGTTGCTAGCCTAACTATCGAAGAAAAATAACTAAAACATAGTGATTTGCCTGTACTTTCTGAGTGGAATTTACCTTAAAGAAAAAAGAGTAGGAGATAAAACAAACAAACAAACAAAAACTATATATAATTGGTTAAAGCAATTGTTTCTAAATGTTAAATAGACAAAAAAGCAAATAAGTTATTATGAAATCAATGGAGTTACTTGGAACCCCATAATGATAAATTAGAATTGGAAATGTCATTATAAATTCATGGTTTACTTTCTCCTAAAAATGATATTCATAAGCTTGTTCACTAAAAAGAAAAAAAGGCCTAGAAACAATAAGTAATCACTGGTTAAAATCAACCAACCAGCAAACAAAAAGTCCTAGTTTTCATTTACTTATCGCAACATAGCATTTCTCACCAAAAAGAACTAGGAATCACTGAGGCAATAGCTAATTCCAGGTTTGAAAGAAGAAATGTTGAAGATGATCCTGGACATCAGGTCATACCTGATAGCAAAGTATCCATTAACGACTACTGGGATCATATCCAAAGGATGGAGGAGCCAAGTTGAAAAACCTCTTTCCAAAGATGCACATTTGTGTATCAATAAAAATTAAAACATTACAGTAATGGGTTGATACAATCATCTATGCTAAAATCCACAAGTCCAATATATTTAAGAATATATTAAGTACTTTGGGTGACGGTAGATAATGATTTCATTATTTAGAAAGTGGTAAATAGAAGGAAACAACCAAGCATTTAACATTTCTCTCCCACGAAAAAGAAACACTCAAGTTAACAAAATGCTTGACTGCTAATTAACTTCAAAAGGAAGAGACAATCAGAAATCATGTGCCTCCTGATAGAACATACAACACAACACACAAAGTGTTTTTGCCAGAAGTAACAGGCCTGAAGCAGATCAAGACATAAAAATAATTGGATTTTCAATAAATAAATTGCAAGGACAAAGATTTGTAAAAAGAGTAACCTATAGATTAAAATACACTAAAAAATACATCAAAATAAAATGTTTTGACCTTATTCGGATACTCATTTAAACAAATCAATTGTAAAAAAACTATTATAAAATTGAAAAAATTTGGACATGGACTTCATATTTGATAATATTAATGGGTTATTTCTAGTTCTTTTTTAGATCTGATAATATTGTGGCTATGTTTAAAAGGGAATCCTTGCCTTTCAGCAATATATGCTGATATATTTACAGATAAAATTATGAATATTTTGATTTTTTTTAAATCTTATTTTGAGTTAGTGGAATAGGAGGAAGTAGAGATGAAGTAAGGTCACAATCAAGATCAAGATAAAGTTAATATATTATCTGTAAAGATGCATTTACCTGCTCCCAAACGGGACAAATACCAGTAATGATTTGCAAATTTTCTTCTTGGAATATTTTCTATGTAGAAATGATTGAAATTAAACATAAAATTTGTTTTTCATTTACAATATTAAACATCAATTGCATAAACCAAAGAGAATTTCAGATATTTCATCAAATATCATCCAAATAATCATTCAAACTACATGAAATTGTACCATTCTCATTCCATAGTTCACGTGTTTTCTTATTCACTTTTTTCACTCTTTTTTTTGTAACACTCATCCTCTATTGTTTATAATTTATCTTTTACTCTTTTAATATTATTTACTTCTTTGCTTTTTTCTTTCTTTATCAAATAGATTTACCTATAAGAGAATTTTATTGTGGAAGTGGATTATTAATGTCCAAGATGAGTATCAAACTTCAGAAAGTTGGATCTATTAGTAGCAAAATTCAACTGTAATGGTAACTCTAGTATAGTTTTTCCATAGTTATCTACTAGCACATGTACAAAGATTTAATCACAACAGTAACACCAGAGTTCTCACATAGTCCAGCTGTTAAATAACTCATCATAATAAATTTAGCTGTTTTCACATGAACCACTGATGCGCAAAAATAATTTCCTGCTAATCAGTAATAATGACTATATACCCAGTGAGTCACCGTTACACTTTAAAAAGAAGACTGTGCTAATGTGTGAATAATTATTGACCTGATTAAGTGTTCAGTCTTGCTCTTGGGGGAAAAAATGCACATCATTTAACAATTGAACTGTATATTGTCTTTGCGATAAAAGCAAGAGGTAATTTGGATAACTAATGCACCAGCTAACTTCCGTTAAGCAGTTCCCAAAAGCAGATGATTTTCATCTCCCTTAAACATTACAGGAACCTACATTTTTCTCTGCCTTGTGTCCTTAATGTACTGCCAACTATTTTCATTTTTTTCCCTAGAGGCAAGGGGGAAAAGATTTAGAGAAAATGAAGTAGATGATAGGGTTTTATCTGTCTCTCAGTTAAGAGGGCTTGGGGTTCAGAGAAAAAGCTATTACTGGTTAGTGCCACAGAACATTCCTCGACCAGACCACTTTTCAAAGCTATTAGAAAGGTAAGCCTTTTGGGGAAATGAGAAATGTGCAGAATTCCAGACACTTAGCAAAGACTACATTGGAGTGTGATGAAGAGTTAAGAGCTATTATTTGTCGGGTTACAAGTTGTCTCTGATCAAATTGTTTCTTCTGTTTGTTTCCCTAAGATTATCTCCCATTAAGTACAAAGAGCAGTTTTGCTCTCCAGAAATGTCTTGACATTGTAAATCATATCACAGGCATAAAGAGGAAAAGAGGCATTCGATCTGGACAGGATACAATGTTCCCTTCATTTATGAATGCATGCAGTGAGATCCTGAATGCTATGTTATTAACAGCTGGATAAATGTACTGGGTCAGAAAAACTTTCTGAAAAATTAAAATTTACTCTAGAGAAGTATTACGAATTCTGCAGGAAATCTGTCAGGACAGCAGCATAACAAATCTAACTGTATACCACTATTTAAAATGTTCAGTTCTGTTGAGAGAAGGAAAATCAGTCCATAATCAAGTTAAGAGACATGGACAGCAAAGCAATGTCTTTTCCTTGGAAGGAGGCATTTACTGCCCACTGTAATGCTATCTGTTTTTCGCCCAACTATCCTAGATGTAAATAACATTAGGAAGTATTTCCCCTAATAACATTTAACCAAAACAACTTTAGTGAACCCGATGGTGATACAGGAGTTCAAATGTGACTGCAACTCTGGGAAAAGCAGAATATTTTCAACGAATGCTGCATTTGGACATAATCAAAGATGGAAAAAAAAAAAAAAACAGAAAAGCTAGAGCCGCCTTCCTTTTGGGGATGTTGTCCATGTATCAGTTATGCCCATTTCAAACCATTCACTTTAATTTTAAGAGGAAATGTGAAGCTTCCTCAGAGGCATTTTGAAACAACAGAGTAATATTGAGTTTTGGTCTCATGAGACAAGTATATCTATAAGTTGTTTGTGCCTCCGTATTAACTTCAGGGTTTTATTATTTAACCTTTCAACTTTTTACTTATTGAATGGTATTCTCTCACATCATACCATGAGAATACTAAGAATAATAATGAGTCACTGGGAATGTTCTAGTCACTTCAGATTGTAAATAATACTTCTATATTATAGCACCAAATAATAATTATTCTTCATTCTGAGGACTATTGTCACTAATAAAAGTGTATATAATGATCGTTATGCTCTGTTTAGAAAGGTAAATCAGTATATAGTACACTTTAGAATGACTTCCATCAGGAATGATTAAAATATAAAGCTGCAATGAATAAGGATAACTTAGGTTATCCAGAAAATTTGCTGGCTTGAAACTATTTATATTCCATTATAATGTATAAATCACTGCTACAGCATAATAACACCAGAATTTTTATTCCGATATAGATTTTTTTAACTCTAAAGTGACTCAAGATGGCATTTCTCCCTCAGAAATAGACTCATGCGTATTTGACTGGATTTAGGTCAGGCAGAAGAGATTCTGAATGATGCAAACAAAATGTTAGATGAAGAGAGGGTAATGCTTCTGCTCACCAAAGTTATGTTTCTCTTGAATTGATCCAACACAGCAGAATGGATGTTGTTCATGAGTTGTGAGGAGTCCATCAGTTTTTCCCTATCTTAATTCTAAACCTCTTTCTTCAGGACTTGCATGTCAAGAGATCTGAAGCAGGTATCCTGCTGTCCTGCCTACTAAGCCTCTCGATTCAGGCGGTTCATACAAACACATATCCTTTACCTCAGCTCTGAGATAAAAGTTAGCTCCCTTACTGGCGTTGCATTGACATTTTCATTTCTCTCCTTCATCTGGAACCACTAACCTGATGTTTGCCTTCGGTGCTGCAGGGAAATGGGAGGTTACTTCTCCCTCCTCTTCTCAAGGCCAGGGCAACTATGAGACGCCACTGCAACTACACAATCTTAGGGGACAGCAACATTCAGCGCATAGTCTAGAGCACGGAAGGAGCAGGGGAAGTACGCTGATAGGAAAAAAAAAAACAAAACACCTGTCATTGTAGTTTTGATTATCTAAAATAGGGTATTTGCTTGTAATGGTACAGCAAAATCTTATAAAATAATGCTGTTTGCCCCACTTACTTCCCAAAGGGTTTACGAAACTGGAAATTTGAGAAATAGTGAAATTTTAAAAAAAAATTTTAAAGAATTCACTAGAAAAACTAAGTTGGGTAAATGAGAAGTAGAGAAATAAAAATATTATGCCAGAAAAACCTAATCTCAGGAAAAGTCCTATGGTAGTATGAAAACGTTCTGTCTACCAAGAGAAAGAAAGGGAAAACAGAGTTCTCATCATCAAAATTTAGAAAGCTCATCTGAGTGTTAGGAGACTAAGTTTTCCTATACAGGACTGCTGAAGGGAACCAGCAGTTGATTAATTTATTCTCTGAGTCAACACAGGTTTTCTTGAGAATCTGGAACAGAGACAGAGGGAATCATAGGGAGGTGTTTTTTTTGTTTGTTTGTTTTGTTTTTCAAATTTAGACTACTGACAAAGACAGAGACATCTTTGGGTCTTTGCTTTAATACGTATGACCATATTTATTTAATATGAGCTGTTGCCAAATACCGCTTTAGCTTCTGTAATGTCTCCTGGACTGTGTGTGTGTATTTCTCCACAGAAAGCAAAATTAGCACAATTAAAGATTCAAGTTAATGAGAATAATTTCACTGATCTAATATCTAAAATTTTCTAGCAAAGGCTGTTGCCCTTTGGTCATTCTTATTAGCACCTTCAATTCCAGAAGAAGGAAAAAAGGTTAGTCTGTTAACTTTATTGAAGCTTTCTTTAAAGATTTAGTGGGCAAGATGAGAAACACAGGCTTAATTGAGCTTTACTATACACTGCAGATTTCTATTTTCTTTCTCTCCATGGTCTCTTACAGTCCAATTCAATTTAGCAAATATTTATTGAGCACCACATGTGATGGGCTCAGACAGTGCTAGAAGCTATAGAGGTTGAAAAAGAAATATATGGAATAGTTTCTTCTCCAGAGAACCTTTACATTCGTATTAGAGGACACATAAAGCTTTGTTTTTAAAAGGAAAAAACTTTTAGACATCAAATAATTAAGGACACAAGTGAAAACTACAATAAATAAGATTAGAAGAGAACAATTCATAGAAGTTGTAGGACTTGGACCAGATCTTGAAATACAAATGGTCATCTAGGATGGAGAAGAAACATTAACCGAGACATGGAGGGAAGAGTAAGTGTCAAACTGTTGTTGGAGATTGAGAACTGTGTCCTGGGAGAAATGGAGAGCTGACAGCAGGAGATAAACATGGATAGTGATAATTCACAGTAAAGACAAGAATAATGATATATAATGGGCAATAAGAAGGGAGTATACACGTTATTAATCAGAGGACACAATTTATATATTAAATGTCATCATGTAAATTCTTATACTATAAACTGAGACACTGTATTTTTTTTCACATCTATGAGAGGCTGCAGAAATTGCAGAGATAAAATTTATTCCCTCTCCACACTAACTGGCAGAGTGAGTCAGAAACTCTGGAAAACTCTGAGGGCAAGACATGTTTTACTTGTGCTTGAAAACATTAGCAGCTATTAAAATAATTATCACTTCATCTGTTACAATAGACAGGAAATGCATAGAAGGAAAATACATATACCCAGGTTCCATTAGTCCTCTCACAGGTGGGGAGAAATGAAACCTTGCTTTATCAATGTAAGTGTGTTATTATATAAGACTAACTTCACTCCAGAACCCTTTTTTCCTGTGGAGAATGTGTAAGCAATTAGCATTTCACATCCCCACCTCACTACACTCCTTTTCAGAATATTTATTTTATGCCTCAATAGATAATACATATATTTTGCAGCTTACACTTACTATTAAAAGTTTGTTATTCGTTCGATTATTGCACGTGGCCACTGTATGTCAGGTACTCTCAGAAATTCAACAATAAACATAAAGACTCAGATCCCAACCATTGTGGAGCATATACTCTTGTGAAGGAAGATGACAAGAAACAAGAAAGCAAAAAGTAGACATGATGATTTCAGGCTGTGGTCAGTGCCATAAAGAAAATAAACCAGCTCATATGAGAGAGGGTGATGGGAAAAGGACAAGATCTTCCCTTGGACAGGGTGGTCACATAAGAGATCCCTAAGGAGATACCCTGGAGTTTAGCTGAAAGGATGGGAGGAAGCAGTATATAGAAGTGTCAGAGGAAGACTATTCGAAGCAAACAGAGCTGCAAATGCAATAGGCCTGGAGTAGCAGCAAAGAGCCTGGTGTGTTCCAGGGCCAGAAAGGGGTGGCGTAGCTTGGCTGCAGGTACAGGGAGAATGGCTGGCATGAGGCTGAAACTTGGGAAGGGACTCCACTGTATAGAATTTTGTAGGGTTTGGTTAGAGGAGGGAATTGGGGAGAAAAGAGTAGTTCAGGCAATAGATTGAAGACTATAGGGGTAAGAAGGAAAATGGTCCTCTCGCAAGGTTAAAACAAATCTTCTAAAACCTTCTTGCCCTGACAAAAAACCTGTACTCTTTAATTTGCAAGTTTCTTAAGTAGGGAATTTTTATTTTTAATTAGCTGTTTTAAGCTGCAAAAAGCCAAAGGCAAAGTAAATTGAAATTTCATTTTTCCTGTGTCTTGGAATTTTTCCAAGAATGTGTATACAAAGGAATCTAGATAGAAAATTTCCAAACCATTAGTTAACTAAATTAGACAAATGTTTATTAAATATTTCCTGTCTACTTCTCTATCCCAGGAACTACAGAATCACAAAAGAAGGTGATTTTTACCTTGGTTCCTACCCTCAGGGAACTTATAACCTATTTAATAAGTCTTGCATAAATGCAAAAACTAGAGAGCAATGCTATCACAAATATCTAAAACAGCAGAAGGGGTTCGAGAACAACTTGTGTGCTTAATTAAGAAAAATGTTGTGGAATGACATAAAAACCACTGTGGGATGGATTCATCCAAGAAGATTCTATGATGTATTAATAGTTGAGGCAAGCCCGTTTATGAAAGGAGGGGGTTGAACTTCTAAACAAGAGATTAACATTCACAAATCTAGGACTGGATATTGGGGTTTTAGGGAAGAGTAGAGACTGTAGCTGAATATTCATCTACAGCTCAAGGAAACAATTAAGAATAATTAGGCAAGGAAGGATGATATAATAGAAGGTCTATACAACCAGACTAAGGACTTTGTATCCAATAATTGACAGATAGCTATTAGGCTTTTAATCAGTAAGCCTAAAAGTAGAATTGTTTTTTTGGATCTCTCTCTCTCTCTCTCTCTCTCTCTCTCTCTCACACACACACACACACACACACACACACACAGCAAACACATGTAGTGCTTCTCATATGAGAGATATTTTAAATAAGTCTCCTTAACATCTTTATAGTAATAATCTGAGACAGATCATTAACCTCAGGTAACAGATAAAAGATTGTTGTCAATAGGGTAACCTAACTTGCCCTTTGTCACCATATTATTACACATAAAACAAGACAACAGAACCCACACTGTATCTCTTGCTGTCCAGGCTTTTGGCTTCATGAAGTACTAGACATTGTACCTATTCTAGGAGCAAATGTAATAAAAAAACAAAAACAAAAGGATCTGACACAAAGACCAGGTAGAAAGGTTTGGTACCTGTCAGTAGGAAGTCCTATATTTCAGTACTAACCATGAGAATGAAGAGAAAGGTATAAATCTAAGAGTTCTTGTAAAGGATGATGGCAAGGTTTTGGAAAATATGCATATAACAAGTGAAAGAAGGACTAACACCAAAAGACTTCATTTAGTAAATGGGGAGGATAACAGTGTAATTGGCACAAATGTAGAAATTGGAGAGGAAGGTTACTTCGTGGTGGAAAATGATGGCTGTCTGGACATAGAGTTTAAGAAGATGTAAGAACTTTGCTGAGAAGGTATTCATAGGTATTTCTAAAGCAGACAGAGAATCAATTTAGAGCTTCATGCCAAGTAGACTTTAAATCAAAGTAAATTTTCTATCATTGCCTTCCTTAGCTTTAAATTTGACTGCAGAAATTGAGATCCAGAAGAGATGCTGGTCTAATTTCAGATGAATAATTGTAGCAGCTGTGTCTAAGACTAGTCATTCTCAGAGGTGATGGGGTCAAGTTCCACAGTTAGCTTGACATTTTGTTCAAACTGTGCTGCCCATCTGCTCTTCTAGACTAATAGTGCTGCCGTTCACAAAAAGAGGTTATCTTGGTCACCTATGACTAGATTTGGAAAGCAGACATGCAAAAAATGATGGATGGCTTTCCTTCAGCAAAGTGTAAAGTAGAAGTGGGAAAGGGCAAAGGTGGGAGAGTAAGAAAAGCTTACCAGAGACTGAAAAAAAGGCCAGCTTTCCCTTAATTAACTCTTTGGTTTTTTACTGTTTCACCCTTTTGCCTTGGGGGTTAAGCCCACTGAGATTCTCCATTTCACTTTGATTTTAATACTGATGTACCACAGTAATAATGCATAAGGCAACTACATGCTAATTTTTTCTATTCTTGACTCTCAGGCGACCCATGGCAATAGATGCTGATTGGTACTGATGTGGCCTACTCACAAATCACAGGGATGGTCATTTATCTTTCAAGATAACTAATTTGCTTATGATCTTCTCACCATCCTTCTTTCCCTTCTCATAGAGGAAAACAAAATAGGGCATTACAAAACTTAGTTGAATACTAGCCCTGGAGACAAACCAGTTTAAACTTTTTCAATCTGGTAAAATTCCCACAGAAAAGATATTGCAACATGGAGTCAGAGAAAAATATCCTTCCCTCTCAAGGCACAGAGGCTGTATGTTCCATAGTTCATGAAGAAAACCAAGTAGAATAAACTTTGAACAGCTACCCCAGTTTCAGTTTAGCAAGTCATCAATATACAAATAATAACCTGAATAAAGATTCATAGCACAAACCTAGGAAGATATTATTTTACTGATGTAGCCTGAAGCAATGCAGATAGTTTGGGGCCAACATCTAATTTGTTACCAGATTTTATTAAAAAAAAAAAATATATATATATATATATATATATATATATATATATATATATATATATACACATACATATATGAAAAAGCAAAATCTTGCCTCATGTGTGATACATGTAACAATTTACTTGCTTGTCTCATAATAATATATCACTTTTACATAATGCAAATGAAATCTATAAAAATGTAGACTCCTAGGTTGTTTTTAAACCCTGTAGCAAGAAGAAAAATAGCTATTTCCACAATTCTCAAATCACTTTGGTTTGTTTGTTTGTTTGTTTATTCATTCTTCATTCATTCATTCATTTTTAGTCATCCAGTAGAAGAACGTTTTAAAAACTTTCAGTTTCACAAAGCTCCATTTGATTTTCTAGTAGCTTCATAGATATGTCAGCCATCAAAATAAAACATCGGGCTATTATTTTATGCCTGAAGAAACTAACTCTACAGTTCTGTGAAACATATTCAACAGACAAGTGTTTCCTTTTGTATTTACTCTAAAAAAATTTGTCATTTCCTTTCTGAAACAGCTTTCAGATTTCTCAAAATGGTTGCAATTTGAAGTCACAAATGGTTTATTTATGTGTTCATAAAATTCTTACAACGACCTCGTCATCAGATTCTGTGCTATTCACAACGGCACAACATATTATTTCTAAAATATAATATTCCTTAATCTCTGCTGGCACTGTTTTCTGACAAATTCATTCACTTAGTACCTCGTTTAAGCTAAATAATATGATAATAACAACACAAGAGTCATCTCTACCTTAAGGAGACTGAATGCAACTTAGTCTTCAGGATGACTGATAGCCACCCAGTTGGCATTAAGGGTGCTGAGCCATTTTAATATTGTTTCCTCTTATCTGATCAGCTAAGTGTCCTATAGAATAGTTACTCTCCTACAACAGAGGGTGCATATGTGGGTATGTGGAGAGGGTGTCAATAATAATACATGCTGAGCAATAATACATATAATCACTTTTTGTTGTTGTTTTGCTGTCAGGTGATGCTAACAGATCCACTCAGATAAATGAACTTTCCTACCTGGATTGCTTCAAACAGTGGAAACAGGATAAGAAAAACTTATTCTAATAATCTTTCCATCAAATATATAAAAGATTGTCAGTTTATTATTTTATTTTCATATTAACAAACATTAAAATTGATCAGGTTTACTTTTTTTTTTCTTTTCACTGAAATACCCATTCTAGCATATACATAAGAGGGTAGAAAAAGTCTTGTGGTTTTATCCCAGGTCATCCGATGATATTATAATATAAAAACCCACTGGTGGTATGTGGTAGTGTTTTAAGGATAATATTTGAGTAGACTTGAATAAAGTTAGACCAGTTTGATGAAATGCTTTGTTACTTTTTTCTCTTTTTTCATCTTTTAAAATTCAAGGAAAAGTAACCCTGTCCCCAACTCCAAGGATAAATCTTGATTGGACTAAGCCAATCTTGATTTCCTTTTTCCCCTTTCAATGACTGGTTAAGTAAGGACATTTGACACAATTTTAGCCAATAAAGCATGAGAAAAAGTCTGCTGGGGACTTCTGAGGAAAGGTTCTTTACTAATATAAAGGAAGACATATATGCTGACCATGTCTGCATCTAAGTCCTGGAACCACAGTAGTTCTATTGTAACCATAAAGGGAACCATCTGAGGACAAGCCAAATACACTCTGTAGACCTTCCCCAAGGGGTCCTGCTACTCTTTATTCAGTGAATATAACTGGATAATAAAAGAATATCCCATTTCCTATGGAACTTTCCTGTGGAAGGATGTTCGATACTCAAAGATCCAAAGCCACATCATGACCCACCTATCAGAGTAAGAGTATATAGGGACTACGTAATAAATGAAGTCCAGACCCAAGTCTGTTTTATACAGACTTGTAATTGTTTCCTGATTTCTGAATGTGAAATCAGAATTGCCATGCTTTTCATTGCTGAAACTCTCACACTAGAGTCCATGATAAACTGAGTGCTCCCAATTGCCCAAAGTCACAAATGGTGATAAGCTCAATAGAAATCCATCCTAAATGGAAGTATTACATTTAAGATTGCACTGGAGCAGGTCTAGAAGGCACAAATTAGCTGCACAAATAAGAGGCCCAGGCCCCCATATCACCTGCCATTTTTACATCTACGTCTCCCCCTTAGCTCATACTTATCACCTCACAGAGGGTTCCCTATGATCACCTATCAGAGGAGGGAAAATCTCAAGCTTGGTTCATGGAATGATTCTGCTTGATATAGAAGTCCAAGCTGAAAGCTAGCTGCTACTGTACTGTAGCCTCAGTAAGAGGTAACCCTAAAAGGCAAATCAGGGAAATCCCCCCAATGCACAAAACTTCAGACTGTGCACCTGATCAGCTACTTTTTGTAAAAAGCAAATTGTCCCATGGTAGGGATTTATATAGGTTTATGGGCAGTGCCTTATTACTTGTCTGGTTGGTCAGGGATCTAAAGGAGCAAGATGGGGATATTGGGAATAAGAGGATTATGGGAAATGGCATCTGGAGGGACTACATACCAAATACCATACATAGTGGCTGGGCAGAAAGGATGATAAAATAGACTCAGTGTTATAGGTGAGATGTCAGCTTTAACAGATAGGGTATTTCCCCATCATTTCAGGGTGTTATCTCCAAGCTGATGAAATCTTACCATTTGCAACCACAGCCTTGGGTAACTGACTTAAACTCTTTAACTCTCAGATTTCTTTATCAATATTATTCTTTATCAATAATAATTCCTATCTTATAGGGTTCTTATAAGTATTCGATGAAATAACTTTTGCAAAACACCCAGCAGGTTGGTGGCAGTAGGTGGATGTTATTATGTTAAAAGAGAGGGGAAAAAAATTACCCAACACACACTATGATTTGAATTTTTAAAAATATTTGACCAACTGTTCCCAGAATTATGTCATATATAAGGCATACAGAATTTATGGTGTGTCTTTGCTCCTTGTCCAGCACAAGAATCTATTGTGAGGCTGCCCAGGTTCCAGGTATGCCATGCAGTCATTCTTCACTGGCTTAGAAAGAGCACAGGGTTCCTCTGCTCTGTTTTGATTTCCTAGAGGTGGAGAATATCTCTGTGGTCTCTGTGAGAAGCTCCTGCTCTCCTTGCTTGTTTCCCAGTGCCCGTTCTCCCCACATACCGACGTATTCATTGGGAAAAGGCTAAGCTGTGAGTAACAAAAATAATAATAATAACAGTGGTTAAATAAAATATAAGTACAATCTCTCTCAGTCAAAAATCAGGAGTCGGCTGTCCAGGAGTGATAAGGGTGTATCTGCTACACCAAATCTCTCTATCATGTCGTCCTGCCACACATGGCCACCATTACCAAGATCCATTCATGGTTGTAGGTGGCTGCACTGGCTTCACCCATCATGTCCACATTCTCAGTGTCAGGGAGACAGAAGAGGCAAAGGAAATAGAGGGAAAGGGTGCACACAGACCTACTTTGAAGGAAAGTGCCTAAATCTGGCGTATGATACTCTACTTAGGTTATCTTGCACAAAATTTATTCCCATGGTTTATTCCCAAAATGTATTCCTGGTTTGCAAAGAAGGCTAGGAAGTGAAGTTCTTTTTCTAGGCAGAAATATCTAGCATTAAAAGGGGGAACTATTGCTATGGAAGAAGGGGAAAGAGATATTGGGGAGAATTAACAGTATCTGACATGGCTCCCACAAACCACCTGACTTAGACAGGTGCAAAAATCTCTAAATCCCCCTCAAGGCTTTGGCTTATGGAACATAAAAATCAGGAAAGTGTCCTATTTTCACCTTCTTCCTTTCTTCTTATCTCCTCTGACACACTAAACAAGAGCAGGCCTCCTCCATTAATAGAGAAAGAAGAATTGGGGGAAATGAAGCTTAAGTGATCATTTGAAGTATTATGGAATTATAGATGTCAAGTAGCTGACTTAATAAGTACTCAACATGTGCTCAATGAGAGGTAGTCATTATAAACGATTATACTGATTAGTCCAAGGTATTATACAAAAGGACAGGATAGTTTTTGAAATAGATGTAGTGCTACCACATTACTTTCCTCAGATTCTCCTCAGTATACTGTCACTGTTATTTTACATTTAACTTTAAAGGGGAAAAATAATTGAATGACTATATAACTCTACTTACAACTCACAAAATTCCCTTTTATAGGCACATCTATAGATCAGCTATAGAACATTAGAACATAACATCATATATTGTTCATTTTATTTAGATAGCAATACAACTCACACATGCACTAATGTAAAAGACAACATGATACAGTGAAAGGAACCCTAGATTAGGAATAATAAATTAATGGCTGAAAGAAAATAATTATATTGTTTTTAGTTATTAGTTCTCTAACCTTGGGCAATAATTTTTTTTAATTTCCTTTATTTATTTCAAAGTAAAAGTAATATGTGATAAGAAAATTTACACAAAAGTATACATTTTTAAAAGTTAACAATCTTCCCTCACCTACTCTATTTGTATGGCTCAGAGGCAAATGATATTAAGCATATCTGTTCAGGCTTTTCTTCAGTCATACAAGTATTCGCAAATATATAATCAACATTGGTAGAAATTGTTATTTCTACTAGAAATAAAAGAAAAGATTGATTGTATTTGCTTTTCTCACAAATACAATTCAGTCAACCTTTAGAAATGTTTAGAAACCTTTTGGGTTCTCATTATTCATGGTAGTTACATTCTATAAAATTGCCCTGAACACTGCATTAACGAATGCTGAATCACTGACCTGGGCGAAATACAATGGCAATGGTAGGTTCCTGAAAGCCTCTAGCCACAAAATTTTCAGCAACCAATTGACATATAATCTTGTTTTATGGGTGTTTCTTTTGAAATACACCCTATTTAATATATATATATATATATATATATTGGGATTCATTAGCATTGAACTCAGACAGCAGCACTATAGCTCATGCCAGAAAGAAGCCTATCTAACGCACATACTTTCTTCATAAGGTACATCTCAACCTTCCTGCCCCTAGGAACACTACACAGCACTTCAGCGCTATACTGGGGGTGGGGGATGGGGGCAGCTATTTCAAATAGGAAAATCACCAATGTACAGAACAAAAATGCTAGAGACATAGCACTAAATAGACCACAAAATGAATACTTGTTTACAGTATGTGAGTTTAAACAAGAAGAAATAGAACTCTCCTCTTATTCAATCTCAGCTAGAAAAATAAGAATTGGGCAATTCAAACTTTTCACCACTCTGCACATGCACATGCCCACAAATGAGTGTGAAAGTGCCATGAGTATTTACTGGAGTGTTATAAAAATTTTAGCAAGTAGGAGAATTTGCAAATACAGATTCCATGAATAATGAAGAACCTCATACTGTTTGTTCTCCATATCTGCTGCACCATTTCACATTTCCAATAATAATGTACAGGGGTCGCAATTTCTCTATATCCTCCTAACACATCTTTTTTGTTCTAATAATAGCCAACTTAACAGGTGTGAGGTGATATTTCTTTGTAGTCTTAATTTGCATTTCCCTCATAATTAACAATGTCAAGCATCTTTTCATGTACCTGTTCGTCATTTGTGCATCTTCTTTGGAGAAATGTCTTTTTGAGTTCTTTGCTCCTTTTTTAATTGGGTAATTTGGTTTTTCACTATTGACTTGTATGAATTCCTTGTGTATCTTGGAAATTAACCCCTTATCAGATAGACAGTTTATAATTATATTTTCCCATTGCATAGGTTGCCTTTTCATTCTGTTGATTTTTTCCTTTTCTGTGCAGAGAATTTAGAGTTTGATGTAGTCCCACTTGGCTATTTTTGCTTTTGTTGTCTTTTTTATATTAAAAAAAAATCATTGCCTAGATCAAGAAGCTTTCTCCCTGTGTTTAATTTAATTCTAGAAGTTTTACAATTACAGGTCCATGTTTAGGTCTTCAATACATTCTGAGCTGATTTTTGTGTGTGGTACAAGGGAGGGGTCCAATTCCATTTTTTGATGTGAATATACAGGTTTTTTTTAATACCATTTGTTGAAGAAATCACCTTTTCTCGATTATGTCTTCTTGGTACCCTTGTCAAAGATCAGTTGACCATATATATAGGGGTTTGTTTTTAGGCTCTCTATTCTGTTCAGTTGGTCTATATGTCTGTCTTCATGCCAGTATCATACTATTTTACATACTATAACTTTAGAGTATATTTCAAATCAGGAAATGTGATGCCTCCAGCTTTATTCTTTCTCCCAATCTCTTTGACTGTCTGGGTCTTTTGTGGTTCCATATGATTTTTGGATTGTTCTTTTCTATTACTATAAAAATTGCCTTTGTGGATTTGAAAGGAATAGCACTGAATCTACAGATTGCTTTGGGTAGTATGGACATTTTAACAATTCTCAAGTCTTCCAATTCATAAACACAGAATATCTTTCCATTTATTTTTTTTTTTATTTTGGACATATTTTGTAGTTTTCAGTGAAATATTTCAATCTTTTGTTAAATGTATTCTATAGTATTTTATTCTTTTGATGCTGTTGTAAATGAGATTATTTCTTAATTTCCATTTCATATGATTTAGTGTTAGTGTATAGAAATGCACCTGATTTTTTATGTTGATTTTACATCCTGCAGCTTTACTAAATTTGTTTATTCAATCTTACAGTTTTGTTTATGTGTGTAGAGTCAATGGGTAGTCTTCATGTAACATCATGTTGTCTGCAAAAGAGGTAATATTGCTTCCTTTCCAATTTGAATGATTTTTATTTCTTTTTCTTGCCTAATTGCTCTGGCTACGCTGTCCAATACTATGTTGAATTAAAGTAGTGAGAGTGGACATCTCTGTTTTGCTTCTAATTTTAGCAGAAACACTTTCAGTTGTTGACTATTGAACATGATGTCAGCTCTGGGTTTGTTATACGAGGACTGACAAGTTTGTGAACTTGTTGCCATGATGCTGCTAACCTTTTTTGATATCAGAGGGATTATTTATTATGAATTTGTACCAGCTGGACAAATAGTTAACCAAGTTTACTATTGGAAGTGCTGAAAAAGCTGCCTGAAAAAGTTAGACAACCTAATCTTTTCACCAACAATTTAGGGCTCTTGCATCATGACAATGCACCAGCTCACATAGCACTGTCTGTGAGGGAGTTTTTAGCCAGTAAACAAATAACTGTTTTGGACCACCCTCCCTACTTACCTGTTCTGGCCCTCAATGACTTCTTTCTTTACCCAAAGATAAAGGCAATATTGAAAGAAGACTTTTGGATGACATTCATGACATAAAAAATATGATGATAGCTCTGATGGCTATTCCAGAAAAAGAGTTCCAAAATTGCTTTGAAGGGTGGACTAGGTGCCGGTGTCGAGGCACAGCTTCCCTAGGAGAGTATTTTGAAGGTGACCATAGTGATATTCAGCAATGAGGTATGTAGCACTTTTTCTAGGATGAGTTCTCGAGCTTAATTGTCTGACCGTCATATATGACCTTTATTATGTTGAGGAATATCCCTTCTAGACCTAGTTTTGTTCAGAGTTTTTATTTAAATGGATGTTGGATTTTGTGAAGAGCTTTTCTGCATCTATTAAGCTGACCATGTGATTTTTATCCTTCATTCTATTAATGTGATCTATCACATTTATTGATTTGCATATGTTCAACTAACTTTACATCCCAGAAATAAACCCCACTAATCATGACGTATGATCCTTTTAATGTGTTTTTAGTTTAGTTTTCCTGTATTTTGTTGAGAACTTTGCATCTATATCCCTCAGGGATACCAGTGTGTAGTTTTCTTTTCTGGTATTTTTCTTTGGCTTAAGTATCAGAAAAAGGCTGGCCTCAAAAAATGAATTTGGAAGTCTTCCCTCCAATTTTTGGAAATGGTTTAAAAATTATTGGTGTAAATTCTTCTTTAAATATTTGGTAGAATTCATAATGAAGCCATCTTGTCCTGGGACTTCTCTTTGTTGGAAGGATTTTCATTATTTATTGAATCTTCTTCTTATTGGTTTCTTCTGATTTTAGATTTCTTATAATTCAGTTTTAGTAGGTTGCATGTATATAGAATTTATCCATTTCTTCTAGGTTGTCCTATTTGTTGATATCTAATTGTTTATAGTAGCGTCTTATGATCCTTTTTATTTCTGTGGCATACATTTTAATGTCTCCTCTTTCACTTCTGATTTTATTAGTTTGAGTATTCTCTGTTTCTTAATATAAAGGTTTGTCAATTTGTCAAAGGTTTGTTTATCCTTTCAAAAATGGAACTCTTTGTTTTATTGATTTTTGTGTTTTCCTAGTCTTTATTTTATTTATAGTCTAATTTTTATTATTTCCTCCCTTTTCCTGACAGTGCACTTAAACTTCTTTTTTAGTTTCTTGAGGTGTAAAATTAGGTTGTTTATTTGAGATTTCTTTATATAGATGCTTATCACTATAAATGTCCTTGTTAGTACTGTTTTTGTTTCATCCTATATGTTTTAGTAATTGTTCCATTTTCATTTGTCTCCAGATGTTCTCTGATTTTCCCTTTAATTTTCTTTTCTTTTTCTTTTTTTTACCTATTGGTTGCTCAGGACTGTATTATTTTTTAAATTGCTACATATATGTAAATTTCCAGTTTTCTTTTGCTATGGATTTCTAGTTTTACACCATTGTGGTTGGAAAAAATATGTGGTATGATTTCAATCTTCATAAATTTGTTAAAAATTGTTTTGTGGCCTAAGAGTGAATGACCTATTCTAGAGAATGTGTGTGCTTAAGAAGAATGTGTATTTTGATGCTGTTGGGTAAAATTTCCTGTGTATGACTGTTATGTCTATTTGTTCTATAGTCTTGTTCAAGTCTTCTGCTTTTATTTCAATTTTCTGTCTGAATGTTCTATCTATTGTTGAAAGTTGAATACTGAAGTCTCATACTATTATTTTATTGCTGTCTATTTCTTCATTAAGTTCTGTTAATATTTGCTTCATATATTTAGGTGCTCTGATGTTGGATGTATATGAAATTCTTATATATTCCTGATGAATTTATTCTTTATCATTATATAATGCCCTCCTTTATCCCTTGTAACAGCTTTTTAATTCAAATCTATCTTACCTGATATAAGTATAACCACTTCTCTCACTTTTTATGATTGCATGGAACATCTTTTCCATCCCTTCATTTTTAGCCTGTCCTTAAATCTAAAATGAATCTTTTCTACACATCATATTGTTGGGTCTTATTTTATTATCCATTCAGCCACTCTATGCCTTTTAATTGGGGAATTTCATCAATTTATGTTTAAAGCAATTCTTGATAGGGAAGGACCTACTATTGCTATTTTGTTCATTGTTCTCTGTTTTGTAAGGATTTGGGGGGTTGTGCTTTATTTTGGTTTTAGAGGTAAGGTGGCTGTGTTGAGAGTTAGTAAATGGCTGAGCAAGGACTCATGGGTCTGTGCCTCCAAAGTTTGTGTTTTAGAGCAGAGGCTGATATCTAAAGTATGGCACACTGGCCAAATCTAGCCCGCTGCCTGTTTTGGTGTAGCCCTCCTGTAAGACTGTTTTTTACACTTTTAAAGGGTAGGGAAACAATCAAAAGAAGAATACATTTTCCTAATGTGTGAATATTCTATAAAGTTAAAATTTCAGGGCACATAAAGTTTATTGGAGCTAAGCCACACCCATTAATGTTGTCTGACTAATTCATGCTATAAGAACAGAGCTGAGTAGTTGGACAGAGACCATATGGCCCTAAATTTTTACTATCTGGCCCTTTACAGAGGTCTGCTGACTCCTGCCATAGAGATTCGCTGCTGAAAAGTGATCCATAGACCATGAGCAAGAGATGTCATATGGGTAATTGTTAGAAAGGCAAAAATCTCAGGTCCCACCCCAGACCTGCTGTATCCAATCTGCATTTTGGCAAGATCCTGAATGATTCATATGAACATTCAATTATAAGAAACATTGTTATATTCGTGCACTGTTTTGACTGAAGGGATGCAGGAGGGCAAGTCTAGCAACTAGGACATTGGGTGACTTAAGAGTAGGAGACAGAAGGGGACAGGGACAGGATTCACAGATATATAGAGTGTCTGCCATTTGGGTGTGCACAGGCAGGCCCATATTCTTACCCTGGGCCTCCGAGATCCCTGCTTATAAATATGCAGACTAGGAAGTCATATGCAAGTTAACATAAAAATCTGCATTTCTTATTATTAAAATGTGTTGTGCCAAAGTTGATCAATAGGAGGATGATTAAATTAGACAGTATCCAACCTCCTATCTCCAGCATCAATGTGAACAAAAAAAGGGCTTCCTGACATGTAGGAATGCCAGTTCTCCTAGACATTGGCCTGCAGCACTGCTGTAGGGAAGTTTCTCAAGAGATAGTAGTTCAAATATTTTGCTAAAGCATTTCTACTAAAGTTAAAATGGTTGTGAATAAGATGGTGTAGCCTATAGTCCTCCCTCAAAGACAGTCTGCAAGTAAATTTGCCATTTTGACCACATTCTTTCTTTCAAATGCATGATTCAATGTTGTTAACTCTAGTCACCATGCTGTACTTACACCCCAGAATTTATTTGTCTTTCAGCTGGAAGTCTGTACCTTTTGACCACCCTCGCATATGTTGCCTACTCCTTGCCCACTGCCTCTGGCAACCACTAGTCTGTTCTCTGTGTCTATGAGTTGAATATTTTTAGATTCCACTTACAAGTGAGATCATATAGCATTTGCTTTCCTCTGTCTTATTTCACTTATATAATGCCCTCAAGATCCATCAATGTTGTCACAAATGGCAGAATTTCCTTCTTTTTTATGATTAATATTTCATCATATACCTACAAATATATAGCACATTTCTTTACCCATGCATCCTTTGATAGATACCTAGGTTGTTTTCATGTCATGGCTACTGAAAACAGTGCTGCAATGAACATGGGGGTGTGGGTATTTTTTAGAGATACTGATTCCATTTCCTTTAGATACATACCCAGAAGTGGAATTGCTGAATCATGTAGTAGTTCTGTTTTTAATTTTTGGAAGAACCTCCATACTGTTTTTTTATAATGGCTGCACCAATTTATATTCCCACCTTCAGTATACAAGGGTTCTCTTTTCTCCACATCCTCTCCAGTGCTTGTCATCGCTTGACTTTTGATAATTGTCATTCTAATAGGTATGAGATGATATCTCACTGTGGTTTTGACTTGCATTTTCCTGATGCTTACAGATGTTGAGCACATCTCCAGATACCTGTGGTCCATTTGTATATACTCGAGAAAAATGTCTATTCCATTCCCCTGCTCGTTTATTAATTGAATTGTTTTTTGGTTTTTTGCTATTGAATTGTGTGAGTTCTTTATATTTTTTAGATATTAACCCCTTATCACATATATGATTTGCAAGTATTTTCTCCCCTTCCTAGAATACCAAGATGTTGGGTATAAGCTGCACTTCTCTTCCTTCCTCTTTAAAGAGCAGATTCTGTGTTATGGGCTTTTTCCCTATCCTGCAGAGCTATGCTGATAAAAAAGCCACCAGGCCTTTTCCCAGGCAACACACTGAAATGCCAAGATGTTAGGAGCAAGCTTCACTTTTCTCACTCCTGAAGAGACATCTCAGGGTTGAGTATCTTCGCTCAATCCCAAAGGATTGAGCTGGGTGCTGAAAGCTAATCACTCCTTTCCCTAGTGGAGGGCACTGAAAAACACCAGGAAGCTGACTGCAAGCTCCATTTTTCCTACTTCTCTAAGGAGAGGTCTCAGGATTGCACACCCTTTCTGAATCCTGCAGCACCCTGCTCTCTGCTGAGAGCCACCCACCACCTTTCCCTAGGGAATTGGGCTGGAATTCCAGGAGGTTGGATATTTCTCTTTCTCTCCTGAAAGAGAAGTCTCAAAATTGTGTCTTTTCTCTCAAGCCTGCAGAGCCATGCAGGCAACGGAGAGCCACCCACCCCTTTTCTTTGTTCTTAGCTGCCCCCAGGCATTCTAACTATGCTGGTTGTCTCAGCAGTCTGCGTGAAGTTGTACAGAAGTAGATTTATTGGGCAGCATCCCAAAAGGCAAGGGAAATTAAATGCATGCTTCATTTACACTTTCCCCTGTAGGAAAAATTTCAGGCTAAGTGGACCTCTCTCTGCACTGAGCTGTGCAGACTTGGGGGAGAAGGGGCTGACATGGGTAAAGTGAAAATGCTCTTACGTGCTTCAAAGTGTTTTTTTCTCTTTGTGTGCGTGTGTGTGTGTGTGTGTGTGTGTGTGTGTATGTGCGCGTTTGTCTTGCTTGGGTGTTGCAACTTCTTAACTAGTCTCTGGAGTTCTCAGAAAGGTACTTTAACTCAAGTCATTGAATTATGTGTATTTATGTGAAGGGACAATGGCTGGGACTTCTTATGCTACAATCTTATTAATATTACTTTTCAATATCTTCTAACGTATTAAAACTAATACACACAAAAAAGCTTGTCTTTGGAAGAACACTTATAAACATAAATATACAAATTAAACAAATTAGAACCACTGCCTAGGGGAGGAAAGATAAAAGGAAAATAAAATAATATATAATAATAACCACACAAACACCAATTTCTTGTCCAATCCTAAGGTAATTGGGTATTAGAGAAAATGAGTAGCCTGTAAGAGCCTAGTAGTGATTTTCTCAGAGGAAATAAGACTTAGTAGGGAAAAATGTTTGTGGATATATGTCAACTTGTTTGTAATACAGGGAGAATTTTATAGGGCACTGTGAGAAAGTTTGGTAGGATGCAGAAAGGGAGAAAGTTGAGTTGAGAAAGGCGTCACTGAGCATTTGAGAAATACATGTAGGAATCCGTTGGATGCCTGCAAGAATTCACATTTGGGGTGATGACCAAGAAGGAAAAGAAGTTGGGTATGATGAATTGGGTCTTAACAGTCTCCTGAAGATAGGAAGCAATTAAAATTTATACAATTCCACCCTAGGCTGGAGTAAAAGAACAAGTGATTATAATGTGGAGTTTGTTATTTCTTATCTCTTAGTCTCTGGGGAGGAGTGCAGCAGAGAACAGCTAGGGAGCATGAGTGTGGTGGTCTAACAGTAGGTATGGCACATGGTTGTTGCATCTCCTTCAGAAGGTAGAATACTGCAGCAATAGGATGTGGTCTCTGCATTGGCGTGCCTCATCTAATCAAAGCCCAAAGGACAGCATGAGCAACACAACCATCCAAAATATAGGCCCCCGGGGGAACAACATGACATCTGCTGTGCTCATCAATCTGTCCATAGATCCTAAGACATCAATTAATGCAATAAATATTTACTGAATGAATTATATAGTAAAAAAATTAGAACCAGCAAGCCAACCAATGGGGATTAGTCAAATACATTATGGCCTATTGTTGCAATGGAATTTGATGAAATCAATAAGAAGTGTAATTTGGAGGTATGCTATTAATACGGAAAATACTTATTCTATATAATTAAGTACTAACAGATGACAAACAATAGTATTGTATGATATTATTTTGGTAAATGAATAAGTACGCATAGAAAAAAAGGTGAGAAGAACATACATTAAATATTAACCATGGTTATTTCTGAATGTTATAAATGATGTTCTCTTTTTGCTAATATAAACTTCTGAATATTTCAACAGTTAATGTGGATTATGGTAAAATTTTAAAAGTACAATTTTAAATGTGGATTTTAAGAGTTGATACCTGTATTGTGAATTAATTAGTTTTAAAAAATCATCTATGCTAAGGATGTATATTTAGCCTTAATTATACCAGTTGAGAAGGTATAAAATGGTTTAATAGTCTTCTAATTTGCATTTCTTGGCCATATGTTTATATGGTTAGCAGCTGCAAGCTCCTTGAGGGCAGTGATAATGTTTTTATAAGTATCATGAGAACCTAGGTGTTCAGTAAATGTCTGTTGAACTAAGTAATACCTTCTAATTATTTGCCATAATCTTCTTAAAATGCTAAACGAACACTTGCTGTAGTACTGATTTAAAATGTTTCACTTTTTGTGAAACTAATTTTGCATTTGTTCTTTTAATTTAATTGCAATCTTTTCTTTGTACAGAAGCTAAAAATTATAGTATAATTTGTAACTCTTCCATTTTTGTATTTTCTGTAACTTCCCTGCTTACAAAATGACCATTCCAAAGTTCTATTACATGGTCATTTTTTCTCTGTTTTTTACATAAGTTTTTACATTAAAAATTTTAATATATCTGGTTTACTTTATTCCACAAAAAGGAAGTCTTGTTTTTATTTTTTATCATTTACTCTAGACTTTAATACATGGAGTTAAGATTCTCAACTCTCTTTTAGAGAAAACTCTTTGATATTTGACCTATTAATGCTCTCAGTGTAGTCTTAGAATTTTTTTGTCAGTTTAAAAAAAATGATGCTGATTCTTTCACTGAGACTATACAGAGCTATACTGAAAGTTGGGAACATCTGACATATTTAGAAAATTATTGTCTTCATATTCAGAAATATAGTTTGCCTCTTCTTTTATTTCAGTATTCTCCGAATAAACCTTGCTGATTTTATACATCATTTTCAGCTCTTAAATTCACTCCTAAGTATTTAATGTTTGCTTTATTGTGAATTGGATCCCTTTTTTATTATTGTTCCCACATATTTCTACTTTTTATCATTTCCTTTTTTTCTATTTTCTTGACATGTTGCTTTATTCTTTTCCTAAATACTTTAGGTAGAGGCTTAGTTCATTGTTTTTCCCCTTTCTTCCACAAAAACAGAGGTATTTTGAGTAATAAATTTTCTCCTAAGTGCTATTTTGGCAGAATTCCATACTTTATAAATATATTGCATTTATATTTTCATTACATTTTCTTGTTATTTCTTTCTGCATTCCTTCCCTAACTTAGGTACTTTTAAAGAACCCTTTTTTTTTTAACTTTTCATGCCTTTGGCACATTTTAATTCCATTCTCATTATTTGTTTCTATTTTTAATGTATTGTAGCCTAAAATGTAATCTGCAGAATATCAGCTTTTAAAAATTGCTTGGGTACATTTTCATTCCAGCATGTGATCCTTTTGAAAAGATCCTAGCATATTCGAAAAGGAAGAATCTTTTCATAACCTGTTCCTATGTTCTCTCCAAATAAATAATGGTTAATTCTCTTCTACTTATCATATTATCCAGGTAAAATTTTTAAAATTAATTATTTGTCTCCTTGTTATCAACTAATTAGGAGAATCTTCATATGAAGATTTTACTTATTTTTCTATCTCTTGGATCTATTACTGACTGACAACTGGCAGTCCTCTTCTCATTAGCCAGCAGTCTATGAATGAGATAACCATATGATTTTGTATCCAAACTTGGAAAATTTTGATAGTGAATAAGGATGCTGCTAATAATTATTTTGGATCAACAGGCTTGAAACAAGACTATTTGAGTAATGCCAGGGTAAATTTACCCTACCAGAAGGTAATCTGGCATAAGAGCTCTATCCACTAGGGGTGTTCTACACTCCTCATTCAAGAAAATATCATCAATTAAATTAGCCTGAGTGTGTATCTGTTACTTGAAGCTTAAAAGACTCTAATATTCTATTGAAAGAAAATAACATTCTATTCTTTGTAGACTTACTGTATATGAAAGGCTCAGTGGATGTCAGCTACACGTGTTCATATGTGTTTGATAAATAACAAAGGTGGTAAGAGTCTTCACTCTTGAATGAAGGTGTTATGGGTGATTTTTGTTTCCTTCTCTTGCTTTCTAAGTTAATTACAGTTACTTTTGAAGAGAGAAAAAAATTAAGTCATCAAAATAAGCAAGTGATTTTAATAACTGTGGGTATTGGGGGCAATTCTAATTCTCAATTTTAGTAAAGAGACAGTAAGGAGTTTTAGAAAAAGGATGGAGTAATATTCAGAAAATAAAGTTATCAAGAAGCAGTCCACTAGAGCCAGATGGCCACATCATTTATAATATTAAATGTGCAACAGTTAAACCTATATTCACTTGCTTTCTCCTTTGATATAATGAAGTTGACAGTAATACCTTTCCCATGAGGTTGTCATGACTAGTACATGAGATAATGCCAAGTAAAGTACTTACACCAGTGCCAGGTATAGCATAAGTGCTCAGGGCACTTGCTATTAGCTAAGGACAAGCAAGGGAATGGCAAAGAAGATAATAGCATCAAGAAAAGGAATAAAGAAATGGCAAAAATATAGAAAAGCAATCCTCAAACTGGGCATGCCTTCCTTCACTACATTAAACCTTGGTCCTCAGCAGGATTCTGACTATTCTGCAAACCCGTAGGACATGATTAGGTTCAGAGACAGGCCTTCCTTTCCTGAGTGCCCTCCCTCCATCCCTCCTACGTCCTAGGCTACAGCGATCCTATAACCTGCTCTGCCCCAAGCTGCCAGCCAGATGTTTGCCCCTTGAGATTTATTATTTGCCACAGAAAGAGAAGCAAAATCCTGCTGATTGAAGCATTGTAGCATTTTATTCAAACAATATAGAAAGTATGGCTACATATGGCATGTATTATTTTCTTTCTTTTTTTAGCTATAAACCAAATGGAACAATGTTGGAACACAGCAAATATGCTGGAAAATACTAATGCAACAAGAAGAAGTATCTGGTGCCTGTGAATGCATGGAGTTTGAAAACAAGGATACAATAATGAAGAGGAAAATTAGGCGGATAGTAACATCAGTTTGTGTTATTTGACTTGTGTTTTCTTTGCAAGGATTACACTATTAATGTTGGCACTTTAGCTACTGCCCATGGAGGCATGTGATAACACTCACCTTTGTTTTCCTTAAATTCCCTAGACTGAACTCCTCAAAGACAGAGCCCATATATTTTCTATCTCAATATTTTCAACACATGACAAAATACCTGGCATACAGCAAGTCCCAAATACATGCCTGTTACATAAAAATAGGAGAGAATAGCACAGAGTACAGAACCAATTTACAAGATATTATGTAATCTATAAAGGAATCAAAAGTCTTTAATAAGCTTTGGGGAAAAGCCGAGCCGTGTTATAAAGCTGGGTGAAAAGGTAAGTATTTAGTAAACTGAATTTATTATTGTTGCCACTGCCTCTAAATTACTTGTTCTTAAATCTAATATTTGACTCTAAAGCTCCTAACCTGGGCCTTTCATTTTCTTACCTGTTTAATTAGAATTTTACACTACAGGTTGAAGGCAATGCATTAACAACAGCCAAACAACTCATCAAAAAAAATACTACCATGGGACAATATATTTGGGATATTGCTGTGGGCTTAAAGTCTTTCTGTTAGCTCTTAAACCTTCTATACATCAGCTTTCCTTATTAGCTGACTAATTTGGGTGAGCATATATCATTTAACCAAAATTACAAAGAACCCACAGTACTTTGTGCCAAGAACTGTGCTAGGCATTTGAATTAAAGAATTAGTACTCTGTGGTCTTACATTTTTTACCAGTCTTTGCCTTGTTGGAGGTTAACTGTTTGGTTTAGGACTGCTACTTTGCTCTCTGGCTCTTGTAGTAGTTATAATAAAGCTAGTTTCTATCATCAATGAACTCTATATCCTTGCTGGCTTAATTCAGTAGACATTTATTTCCTTCTCACATACTGTTTAAATGACTGTTCTTGATTGTTGGGCAGCTGCCTCCAGAAATATAGATACCAAGATTCCTTTCGTCTTCAGATCTGCCATATTCCACATGGGCCTGACAAAGTCGCCCTTGAGTTTGTCTCCATCCTACCCAGCCTGAAGTGGAAAAAAACTTAGAGGATTATGAGTGGAAGCTTTTTCTTTTTTAATCCACCTGAATGTGGTTCACATAGCTTCTATTTACATTACTTTGTACTTAGTACTCAGTCTCATGTCCACACCTACCTGCAACAAATGCTTGCAAATTTGATCTAGCTGTGCGCCCAGGAAGATAAAATGAGCTTGGTAAATAATTATCCAGTCTGACGTATCTGTCAGCTCCATATATTGCAACTGCAGACAAGAGGTAGTACTCCCCATATCCCATCTGTGATACCCATCAGCTGGGCCCATAGAGCTAGCCCTGTCCCCAACCTCATCTATCGCTGGACCAAAATAAGACAACTTTCCTTCAGGGTTTCTCAGTACTTTCTCCTAAAAGCTCTGCTCATTTGATAGACTCAGAAATGATTCCCAAGATCCCTACAATCAGCTGTGTGTGTCCTGTGTAATTCCTTCCCCTTGAGTGTGTGCTGGATCCAGTGACTAAATTCTACAAAAGAATATGGCAGAAGTGGTGGGATGTCACTTCCAAGAATAAGTTGTAAAAGACTGACTTACTTGGGCACTCACCGGCTCTTATGCTCTGAGGGAAGCCAACTGCCATGTTGTCGGACACTGTATGGAGAGACCCACATGTCAAGGAACTGAGGAGCCTCTGGCCAACAGCCAATGAGGACTGAGGATCTCATCCAATGATCAGAGAGGAGCTGAATTTTGCCAACAATCATGTGAGTGAGCTTGGTAGCTGATCCCACATGTTAAGCCTTCAGATGAGACCATAGCCCCAGCTGACACCTTTTTAGGTTTCAGCAATCTCCTAAAAAGCCTTGAGCCAGAGGCACCAGATTCCTTATCCACAGAAACTGTGAGGTGTTTAATGTTTTAAGTCATTAAGTTTTGGGGTAATTTGTTATATGGTAATAAATAATAAATTTGTGATTTATTGCCAGCTTGGCTTCCATCTTCTCCCTCCTTACAAAACACCCATATTCACATGCTTGCAGGATTATGTTTCTACACAGTACTTTCATATGTGATCTGGAAATGCCATACATACACATTTTATACACATGTATATTTTTATTGAACTTATACATGTATGTATGCAAATGCATGTATATAATTTCAGAAAATCCAAATTTATGCATCTTAAATTGTTTTAATAAAGCTAATTTGTTCACTGTGTAAATTGGATTTGTTTGTCTTTTGTAAAACTAAAATTTCATGTTTATGTTTTGTCTAATATTTGGTGTTAAGAACTGTGATCATTTATGATAGATTAATCTTTAAGTATGAAATGCCAATATAAGGAATATGTTACCTAATTTAGATTTAAATGAAAAGAAGGCATAGACAATACATAGCCAAACACTTGAGAGCAATAATCTTAATATATTTATCATAGTGTTGCCCACAACATCTAACATAGATCATTGCATATTGGACCGTAATAAAAGTTAGTGATTTAAGGTATATTTTCTCCCAGATTCTCTAACAAACACCTAATGTGAAAAGAAGAAAAATCTTAGTCTTACCTTTTTATTTGCAAAATATAGAAGTCAGTGTTGATTCTTCTATCACCATAAGGGTCCTGTGAGAAATAATATAATAAAATGTTGAGTACAAAATTTTGGAGCAATATCTGCAGGAATTTTTTTTTAATTTAACATTTCTGGAGAATTTGCAGGTCTAAGTTGCCTAAAGGTAGCCTTATACTGTTAAAAGAACATGAGCTTTCAAATCAGGATATATTGAATCCCCACTCTGGCATTTATCTATGATCTTTAATAACTTCTTTGAACTGGTTTCCCCGTCTGTAAAACGGGGATCATAATCTATCAAATAGCTCATAGTGATATTGTGAAGCTCCAATGAATTCATATACCTGCCATCACTTTATAAACTATAAAACACTATACAAATGGTAATATAACCATTATCATTAAACACAAATATACCTATATAAGCTAATATGCAAGCTCATATTTCTATATCATTTCATATTTCCAATTAATAATAACTATGTTTTTGTGGACCAGATACTGGCCTAAGAACTTTACATGTATTAATTTTAGAGTTAAGAAAAATGAGGATCAGAAATGTTATGTAACTACTGAAAGCTACACAGCTTATAATTATTGGCAGAGCTGGGATTTTTTTTTTTTAAGATTTTTATTGGGGAATTGGGGGGATGGGAACAGTGCTGGGGAATTGGGGGAAGGGGAACAGACAAGTTGCTGTCGTTTTGGTCTTCAGTCTAGTTGTGGAGGACGTTGCTTCACTGGCCCAAGTTGGCACAATCATTGCATTCTTCCCAGGCGAGGCAGATCAGTCGCCAGCTTCTGGACGCCCGCTCACTGCGGCTGCTGGCCGCTCACGCTGGCTGCTGGCTACACACAGTAGCCCATGGCAACCCACTGCAGCAGGGGCTGCAGCCTACGCCGTCGCCGGTGACTCACAGCAGCCCAGCTCCAGGTTGAGCTGTTGTTCAGCATCTTAGCTGTAGAGGGCAGTGTCACTGGCCCTCATATGTGGGATCCGAACCAGGGCCCTCTGGCATCCCAAGCCAGCTCTTAACCATCGTGCTACTCGGCCAGCCCAGAGCTGGGATTTGAACCCAGTAAATCAAGCTCTAGAATCTGTTCTTAATGATTATACAATATCACATTCCCAATAAAATCTCAACGATGTTTTCACACACACAAACACTCCACATTTTTTTTAAAACTAAAGTCTATACTTAATTCAGATTATCTGAGTTTTCCCCTAGTATCTTCTTTCTCTTCCAAGATGCCTCATCACATTTAGTAGTCATATCTCCTTAGGCTTTTCTTGTATGTGACCATTTCTCAGACTTTCCATAATTTTTATGATCTTAACACTCTTGAAGATTATTAACCAGGTATTTTGTAGAATGTCCCTCATTGGGATTGGTTTTTCATATGATTACACAGGGATAATGTGTGCTTGGGAGGAAGATCATAGGTAAATTGATATTCTCATCACATCATATCGAGGGTACATACTATTCAAATGACATCACTGTTAAGATTCACCTTGATAATCTGATTTGAGATAGTATTTGTCAGGTTTCTCTGCTGTAAAGTCACATTTTCTCTAACCTTTTCATAATTGCTGCACTCTGGAAGAAAGTCTCTCTGCGTAGTCCACTCTTAAGGAATGGTGAGATATTCTCTACCTCTTTAAAAACAAAGTATCTACATAAATTGTTTGGAATTCTTCTGCATGAGAGATTTGCCTATTCCCCCCAATTTTTTATATTCAATCCTTTACTTAGCCAATATGGGACTTGTGGATCTTTATTTTATGATTTGTGTTGTAATTCAATACTACTTTGTTTTGCTTTGTTGTTCAAATGTTTCTAACTGGCTATTGGTCACCCTTTCTGTTGGCTTGTGTCCTGTTGATACACCCCATCATTAGGGGTTTGTTTTATTTTTGTTTGTTTTGTTTGAACAGTTTTTTACTTTTTAGCACAATCTGTTGTTTAAATTCCACTAAAATAATAATATCTCAATTAACACCTTATTTTAAATACTGGCATTTCCTAGAAAGGAGGTAGGAAGCATGTAACTCCTACAGCTCCCTCCAATCTTATCTGCAATTTTCTCTCAGGACCTGTATAAGTACAGTTTCTCTTATACTTCCCTTCCTTAGAGCAATTGTTTGAGGTTACAAACTCCTATGAGAATTTGATTAAAAGAAAACAAAATCCTGTGATGCCTCAGGAAATACATATAAGCACATATCCATTAAATTACCAAAAAATCTGGCTCCACAAACCACCTGAAGCTTACACGTGTATCTGGCTTTAGGGCTAGTCCCTCAGTCCTCAGAAAAAACAGGTAAGTGTGGACAGAAATGGGGCCACATATTAACCTTACAAGCTCAGGAGACAGAAATAACCACATAAGATGGCTGAGCATAAAAAAAAAATTCATAACTAAGTGGGCCATGACCAGAAGTCACATCTTTAGCTTCCTTCATAAATTTGGTCTGTGCCTTTTTAGTGGGCCTGCTGTCTTATTGCACCTAAAAAAAATCTTTGGAATGTCAGTAATCCTTTTTCTGGACTAGAGCTGGAAACTGCAAAATTCCTCATTATTATGTTTGTCTCCTGATTACCATCTCTATGTGCTGTAAAAGCGAAATGTTAGCTCTCCTGCACCCACCTGTGTAAAAGAAGTACCTGTCTCTCCATTTTACTTTTATCCAATCCCAGAGCTTTCCCTGCTTTGCTTTCTCCCACCCCCTTAATCTGTCACCAATGGATTTCATGTAACCTTCTTACTTTGATTTTATGTATAAAATAACCTGCAAACCACCATTTTGCAGAGCATTTTCACAATCCGTTGAGATTTTGCTTCCCAGCAATTGTCATCAGTTTGGCTCAAATAAATTCTTATAAGTTTTCTCTTAGGCTGGATGTTTTTTGTTGACATAAGCAAGTATCTATTCTAAAGAAACATCTACCGACTCCAGAAGTAGAAGAAACATAATCATTCCCAATTTAAAATCGTAGAACTTTAAGGCTAAGCATCCTGAAAGTTCATGCTTGTACATTCATATAGCTAAGAAAGGGAGGCTTGCAGAAGGTAGTTGACCAGCCTTGGGACACTCTGTTCCCCCATGGCCAGCCTTGGCCTCACTTCTTATTCCAAGTCGACTGCTAATTTCTCTGTGTTTTAGAACAACTTGATCTCAAGTATAGGAATGTAGAATAACATAGCTTTTAATCTCTTTATTCTTTCCCAAGCCACTGAATGAAAAATCCCTTCTGATTAATGTTATTATTTACCAATACCTTTCTCCCAAATCACTCCAAGCAGGAAACAAAAGAGGAACATAAATCACCATCCTTAGAAAAGGTAGAAGGCCCCATTCTCAGGATCTTCTGATCTCTGATATTTCATTTCCTTTCTCCCCTACTCTCGCTCTCCCCCAACAGTACATATGATTTCTTTTTTTGCAGGAGTACAAAGAATTAGAACAGCTCAGGAGGAAGGGAAGGTTTGAGCATACCATCTCTGGGAAGGTGCTTAAGAAAATAAGCTTTTTATTTATTTTCAAATTCATACCTCACCCAGTTTCCACTGTGAAGATAAACTCCAGCCCGGAATTTGGGGATTCCTGTTACTACACCTGGAGCAAGCATTAGAGAAGCCAGGTTGGCTGTCCTAGCATTGGGAGAACAGAGATGCATATGGATTTATCATCAGTCTCTCCCATGAAGGGTCCTACCTCCCAGATCTTAAATCTCCTTAAAAGAACATAATTAACCAGTAAGACTATTTTGAATGAAAAGTTCTTCAAAGGTAGTCCCATCCCAAAAAAAGTACTGTAGGGAAGCTTGCATGAACATTCTTCAAACAGATACAGACTGTAAATGGCCATGTGTTTGAATGCACAGAGCAATTTGGACCTAGTCTAACATACTCTTCAGTGAGGTTGGCCTGTATATATCAGTAGAGAAACAAAGGATAATAACATAAATGCATTTCACGTTCAGAGTTGGTAGTTTTATGAGAAATAAGAATCTGGAATTCCCAGCTCTCTATTACTAAATGCAACTCAGCATCATCTGTAGAACCCAGTCAGGATCATCTATCAACCACCACTTTCATCTCTATCTTCTAGTTAATCAACTTGGACTTTCAGTGACCCAATGTTGCCCACAACAGTTGTTGAAGGCTATATATGCTACCTCACTGACCGATAATGAAAATAGTAGCAAGTATGGGAACCATGTGACAAATGCAGATTTACCACAACTGGTCTCCAACTTTGTCACTTTATTTCAAATGAAACATGTAAAGAAAAGAGGGTGCCCTAGAGGAGAAGAAACACAAAATTACAATTAACGCTATAAATCTTATGGGGTTATTTGTTCCTTTAATGAGATTAAATAACGAAAAAAGTTAGTAAGTTCACTCCAAGGCCTACACTTTTTATCTAATACGAATCACTCCAAAAAAAAAAATCACCAGAAAACAGATCACTTAGCTCCTGAAAATAGGTTCACTTAAGTAAAAGTTAGAAAAGATGGCCATCTTAAAAAAGTTTTCAAATAAAAATATGCAGGTCAGAATGTCTTTCTAGATGGTTTTAGACAAATACTAAGTTGAACTATGATGAAAAGGAGAGACAATATTTTAAGCCATTTTTATGGCCAAAAAACTCTTAAAGATCAATTAAAACATTTGAGGTTCTGACACCTTCCAGCAAACAAAGTACAAGATCTTTATAAGAACCTGTAACATTGACCCCTTTAAACCACAGCATGCTCTGAGGATCTAAGAATTAGCTGCACCAAAATGATATGGGGGTGGGGGATGGAGGGAGGCAGCATCACCTAACAGACTCCTGTATCTACCCCAGATCAACTGGATCTGAATCTGAATCTGCAGGGGTGTGGTCTCCCCAGGTGATTCTTCTACACCCTGAGGTAGAAGCCTCTGCCTTAAAAACAACAGGATGTAGGGGGGAAATGCCTTTTGAACTGATAGTGTGCATTCTTAGACAAAATTGGTTTTGAATTTATGATGTGGTATAGTTCAATTTGATCATCAACAACACATCATAAATTTTTTAAAACAAAATGATTTTTGTTAAGACAAGTAACCACTGGGACAGTTGAGGAGTTTTATATCTGGAGACTCTAAACTATCCATGTAAAATAGGTAGTGATGTTCAGTTAAGGGTTTTTGTTTTTTTAATTTTATAAGGGCTTATCTACCTAAAATATAGGGAACTTTTAGAGTAGGTTACATAACTTCCTTCTTAATCACATTTCTGCGCCCCTTTCCAGAAATTTCCTTACATACACGTGGGCTAGGGGTTGAGGTTTTTTTGATTCAGCAATCTCAAATGTTGTTACAAATTATTTCCCAGGTTGGAGTTTTTAGTTTTCCAGTTTTCAAGAGTCATGGTCTCCTGTGTTCCCTAGACAAACCCATCCTTAAAAATTGCTCTTTGGCGTTTTGATCCACAAAACAAGCCAAGCCGTTATCAAGTAGTAAATGGAAATTTAAAAAAAAAAAGCTGTGAACGTGTTTTAAAAATGGCTACAATTATCCTGGGTTCTAAATATTTAAAACACATTTGTAGAAGCAAAACACGAGGTGCTCCCCAAACCACTGCTTCTAGGATGAGCAGCAACAACCTCAGAGTGAGCACCAAGGGCCTTCAGCCCCATCCGCCCTTGAGTTCTGCGAAGAGGCAGGTAAGCACGGTAAGAAAGTAGGCCTAGTCTGTGCATTATAAGCAGACGAAAGAATTATATTTCATGGGTTTTCAGACTTTATTTGAAGATGACCATAAAGAGAGGATTTCATATTGTAAAACCTCTAAATAGTAAACTCTAATACAGCCTGTGGTGCATTGCCAAGGCATCTGTGAAAAGGGGTTGTCTGAAATTCTCCCGCAGCATTGAAGTTTCAGAACTAAAGCTAAAATTCCACATTTTGAAATTAAGAATTATTTCTCAATGAGCAAAGCCCTACTAGACAAAACATATTTGCAGTGATCCTGTCAGCATAGTTTCCTGGGTTTTAGAAAAATATATTGATTTTAATAACTATTAATATATTTTAAAACACCACCTGCTAGTGAATTTCAAGGCTGCTTTGGGGATGAAACTTTCCTTATCAAGTATTAAAATGAGTAATCAGTATAACCCAAGAGGTGCACTGCTACTTCTATTTGTTGTGTTAGCACCTTCGTTGATCTATGAGAACAATAGATGAGTTTGGGAATCAAGTAGTGTGTGTTACAGCTAACTAGAGAGACCTCGCCATAAAAGGGAGCATCACATGCCTGCCAGTTACTAATTACAGTCATTTTTTAGCTGCTGCTTAGACTGTACTTCCAATTTGCTTAATTGTTACTGAACAAGATAGCTGAAAAGACAAGGAGGGCTTTTTGTTTTTATTTTTTTGAAATCCCTGATAACACATGAAGTAAGCTAATCCCCTCTTAAGTGAATAAATCAAAATTTTAAAGATGCCAAATGTAGGAGACAAAGCCAATCTGAGGAGATATTTATTATAACTGTGAGAAATGGGGCGAAGTCAGAGAGAGAAAGAGGACAGTGTTTCCTCAATGCAAACAACTCCACATCGAGCAGAGAAGTGAGTGGCTAAGAGGGGTTAGAGCCACTCAGGTCTCATGAAATCATCTCATGGAATATAAACCTTAAAGAATTGAAACAAAGATGGAAGACCTTAATTGAAAACTTGATCAATTAGCAGAGAGGCTGTAAGATGGAAGCAGTAGAGCATGAAATTTGATTAAACAGAACCATACGTCCCACTTCATTTTCAGTGCTGTAGTGAAACAGATGACCTTGGAAAGAGAAGATGTTTGGCAATATGAAATAGCTGGGACGGTGGTTAAAACAGTTCTGATGGGAAGTTGTGTGCATAAGAAAGCTTTAAATTAAAATTCCCATTCAGATTCAAAGGAGAAAGTATAGAGAGGTAAATTGGGATAATTGACATATAATCCAAATTTATGACACTCAATCTGGGGCAGCTGGAATGTAGAAAATGATTTAATTTCATAAATGTGAGCTTATCATGGTTTGCTGACTAGTCAAATTCTCTCTCATTTTGGCCCTATTTTCTCGCATTCTTCAATGGCAGATTGAAACAGGTCCAAATTACAGGCCTGAGCACAGTCAGAACAAAAGTGTGTGGCAAGCCCGCCATCGCTTTGTGGTGATGTTCTCACCTTCTTCCAGAAGAAGTTGGCGAGGAAGAACTAGAGCAAAACTAGAATATTCTTTTACCCCTGCTACAATTTAGGATTACTCTGTGTGCTGCTAATTCTCAGGAATAGAAGCAAAAGTAGGCATACAAATCTTCATATGTTCAGATAGAGAATATTAAAATTGTGAACACATATTAATTTTTGTAGCCTTTTTTTCCTCAGTTAGTTATAGCCAAATATCCCTGTCCCTTTTCATTACTTAGCTCTTCACCTCATTTGATTTCTAATTTGATCTTGTCTTCCTTTCATAAAATGTTCTCCCACCACCTGCCCCAGTGCTTGCACATGAAGATGAGAGACATTTTGCTACTACTACCTTCTGCTTATAGATGTAAACGGTTTCTTATTATGGAAAAAGAAGTGACACAAGAGACTTTGGGGTGGGGGCGGGAATTAAATCTATACAAACAGAAGATCTTTGAGGAGGTAGCAGCGAATTCTTACTTCAAAAACTACTAAGAGCTGTAAGAAATCTGATTCTTGCAAAACTAAAGATGTTCTGCTTGGATGGCAAATAGACTCACTTTACCATCCTGGTCTGCAGAAAGGATAGAAATTAAACAAACAAACAAAAAAATTACCCAAATTCTTTACTCTGTAAGAGCATCTCCTCCCTTCCACCCTCTCATTCACTCTCACTAGTTGCTAAGAAAAGTGGCACTGTGACTCCTGGCTGTCACTAAAGGGGACAACAGCTCTGCCCGTGAGTATCAAAATATAGGTGCAGGCTCAGATGTACATACTCTGCTCTTGAACTCATTACTGTCTCCAAAACAAAATAATGTGTCTCCTCCTTTCCCTCTCATTTCAGCTGCCTCCCCTTCCATCTCTCCTTCTGTGATTCCATCCGTAGCTCATTGTTTTTCCATAATTTTCCCCATAGAAAAAATGTTAAAGCAGGAGAATAGAGCCGCTTACACCCTCCCTGAGTATTACACTAAATGCTGGATTCGACGACTGAGTGAGCAGCCTCAAATTTAACAGCTCGTGATTTTCTGCATAATGAGGCTACAGACCAAAAATCTGCACATCTCACAAGTGCATTCAGTTTTACTTTGGAATCTCCAAGAGACATACCTGCTTAGCCTTCATACTAGAGATAAACGTGTGCTCTTAAATTGGGTAATAAATCTTAAGATGAATTTTGTAAAGTTTCTCCCACAGTGATTCTCAAGTTTTAATGTGAGAATGCATCACCTGAGGATCTTGGTAAAAGGCTGAATTTCAAGCAGTAAGGCTCGGGTGGAGCCTGAGGTTTTGCTTTCCATCCAGCCATACAGGAGACTGACGTTGCTGGTCTGAGTAGCAACGTCCTAATATCCTACGTCCTGGCATGTGGTAAATACTTGGGGGAAAAAAAAAACTGGTCTGGAATGTTTTTCAACAGCAACAACCAATGCTCTGATTTTCTGGATACCAACTGGGTGTTCTATAATTCAATTCCAACACGAACTACAAGGGGTTGGCACATACCTCATAGGTGAAGGGCTCAGTCCCATAAGTCTGCCCGCACTTCAGTCCGCCAATTGCAAGCCTGAGGTTGTCATATGTACTGCTGATCAACCAGCTGTAAATTGGGGTTCCCATGACCCCCTCCTAAGGTTCAATGATTTGCTAGAATGGCTCCCTGAACTCAGGAAGGCATTTAGGTTTATTGTAAGCCATAGAACTCAGGAACAGCCAAATAGAAGAGATGCATTGGGAAATACAAGGGTAGTGCTGTGCAAAGCTTCCATGCCTGCTCCAGGCATGCCACCCACCAGCATATATGTTCACCAACCTAGAAGTTCATCAAATTTGGTCGTTCAAGGCTTTTTATTGAGTTCAGACTCCAGGTGCCCCCTCCTGTTCCCAGAGGTCAGTTAATGGGGCCAAAAGTTTGAGCCCTATAATCACTTCTGTTTCTGGTGACCAGCCCGATCCTACGGCTATCTAGGGGCCCCACTCTAAGTCACCTTATTAGCATAAATTCAGTTATGATTAAAAAGGGCTTCTTGTGAATAACAAAAGATGCTTCTATCTCTCAGGGATTTATAAGGCTTTTAGAAGCCTTGTTCCAGGAACCAGAGACAAAGAGCCAACATGTTTCTTATCACCCCACAACTGGTTACTGATAGGTTGCTACTGATGTTTTTATAACTTCCAATATAAAATTTGCTCTAAGACAGCTCAAGCAAGCTCCTAGGATCAGTTCCTTCTACCTATGTCTTGATTCCCTAGCCTTAAGCATGTCACGTCTCCCTAGAGATCGGTCCAATGAATGTGAAAGATTACCGACACAATGATCAGGGTTAACGAGAATAAAAGCTGCAGGCCTGACGCCACACGCAGCTGTTTTTCCACATAGTGAAAGCTGCCGTCCTCCTGATGCTGCCAACAGATACCACACATTCTCATTCCCAAGTGGTACCACCGGCAATTTACATTAAACAACATCTAGATCAGATGGAAAGTCTTTTCTCACTTCCTAAAGTCTTGTGTTCTTTGGTAACCTCCCCTTGCATAAAAAAATTTAAAATAAAATTAAAGTAAGGTTTAGCCATAGGAATGACTTTTCTGGGGTTTTTTCCTCAGAATTTTGCTTGTTTTTTGATTCTATATGGTAAGTATTCATTCTACCTGAGAGCTTCTTTCTTTTCTCTCCCTCAGGCATCTGTCATTACCCACCTCTCATCTTGTGTATTAAAATTTCTCTCTCTATAGCTAAAAAATACCAAAGAAGTTCTCTGGGGAGCAGCAATTGAGCATGTAAAGGGCTGGAACAAGATCTGCTGTGAAACACTATTTGAGTTTTTTTAAATGTACTATATTGGTCAAAACAAAAATGAATACAAAGGAAAAAAAAGAAAGAAAACTTCTCCATCTGCTGTGCACCAATATACCACACCAAGTGAAGTGTGCACGAGCACCACCTTCCAGGACCAACAGGCTCCACGCTGTCTCAGAAACCCATTAATAAAATTAATACACTTGACAGAATCTGTGGTAGAGCAATTTGGGAGTGCCATCAGTCTAAACAAAGGAAAATCAGTGTCTTGGAAAACAAAATAAGCAAAAGAGAGGGCTAATTTTCATGCATATTAAATTGCAGGACTCACATGGTGGGAAAGTTTCTAATGTGTGTGAGTTTTTTTAGACCCACTTATAAGCTAGCTGAATTAAAAGATTCAGAGTGTAAGCAAGCAAGAAAGCAACATTGTGAAGGGTGCCAATGTAATTACAGTACAGCCTGTCCCTCGAGGCTCACTGGGAACCGCATCATCACTTTTGTGTGTCACCTTAAACAAGTTTACTGTGATTTTCCCACTGCCTTTAAGGGAAAATAACACTGCCTTAAAATCCTTCCTCGTTTGGTGATACTTTTTAGTGTTTTCAAGGTCTCTTTTCTTCCTTCTGCTTTCACATAAATTATAACAACATAAAATTAAAAGACTCTTATGTCTCTGTAACATCCACTATAGCATTCCTTTTCTCCACCCACTTGTCCTTACTTCTCTAGTATTCATTTTTATCTGTAACTGAGATTTGGTTCTAGAAGATATTGTCCTCCTCGCATTTTTTTTTCTATTACTTACCATCATTCCACAATCACTTTCACTTTAAGACACCTTCTTCTACTTTGAAAAATTCAAAAAATTGCCAGCAAAAATTGCCTTTTATCTTTAGGCTGATTACATGCAGTGTCTTTTGTGTTAGCTACTGAGGCATAAGCTGAGTTTCTTGCCTTCACTTTCCTGTCAGAATCTGGGTCTCATGCTTACTGCCGTGACCTTCAGACTATGTCTTGACACTGTAGCATTCCAATTCATCCTTAGGGCAAACTACCAAAAGAAACATACCCTCATTCAACAACCAATTTATGCAATCAGAAACATTAATATATCCAAAGGTATAGAATTCAATGGTTATCTTCAATTTAAATTCTTGTAGCATTAGAAAAGTTGGTTTCTAAATTAATTTTTTTTCACATTTTATTTTATGGAGAATTGGGTTTCAACTTGTAACTGCAGGAATAAATATATTCTTTTAGGTCATGATTCTAAAGAGAATTGGATTGATACAGGTTTGATACTCCATCTATTGCAATAAAATAACAGCAATAATAACAACTCCATGTTAAACAACTTTGTCAGGCCACTATGAAACTTCCCAAGCTAGTTCAATGCCCTTCCTTTTTTAAATTATCAATTTGGCAAGAATAATCAGATAAAATAAAACAATGGGTAGAGGAAAGGAAAGAAAAACTGGAAAAGGAAAAAGATTTGATCAGAGAATGGGAAAGTTGGAGGAAAATAAACAAGAGAGAGAGAGAGAGAGGGAGAGAGAGGAAGGCGGGGGGAAGAAAGATCAATAATGAAGAGGAATAAAATGAAAAAGAAAAAACATAAGTGGAAAAGTTGTAAAATCCAAATAAAGTCTGTAGTTTAGTTAATAATGTAACAATGCTAACATCTTGGTTTTGACAAAAGTACCATGGCTTTGTAAAATATTAACTTAGGAGAAACTGAGTAAAGAGAACATAGAAACATAGGAAGAGAACATTATCTTTGAATCTTTTCTATATATCTAAAAGTATCTCAAAATAAAAAACTTATTTTAAACTTAACAGGAAAGCAGACCTCCTGACCAAAAGGACTGATGATTTTGGACATCCTTTAGAATCAGTTAACATTCATGTATTGCGAAAGAGTAACTCAGCTTGTTAGCACCAACAGAAATGCATTCCTTCTATTTATGTAATTATTCCCCTTTCTTTTTCTCATAAAAACCCCTTGCCTTCACCCTGAAACTAGGACACAATTTAGGTTTCTGCCTGAATCTGTGCCCTGAGATTGTACAGTTTGTAATTCTTTGATCTCAAATAAACGCTTGTTGCCTCTCAAAAAAAAAAAGGCTTATTTTTACAAATGAAAAGAGTTAGAGGAAGAAAGAAAATGAAAATGAAAAATGAAATATAATCAACTCATTTTCTTCTTGGTTTTAGGAAAGGCAGAATGCAGCAGTAAGTTTCAGGTTTATTCTGCCACCACCAACTCATACCAACCTGACACAAAGTTTTCTAAACCTTAGTTCCTTGTCTATAAAATAATAATAATACCTACCTCAAAGGTTCTGGTGAGTTTTAAAGTATAAAGTACTTAAAGCAGTTGACTGCCAAGTATTAGTCCTGTATTCATTTACAGAGTCACAATTTATCTTTAAAAGAAAATTGATTTGCCAGCCCATTTACTCTTTTTTTTTTCATTTTATAACTGAGGGTTTGTACCCTTTTATTGGCTTCTCCCCATTTTTTTCAACCCCAGCATCTGGCAACCACCATTCTACTGTCTGTTTCTGTGAGTTCACCTTTTTTTTTTTTTTAGATACTACATATAATTGACACCATGCAGTACCTGTATTTATCTTTCTCTGTCTGACTTATCTCACTTAGCAGAATACCTTCTAGGTTCATCCATGCTGTTGCAAATGGCAGGATTTTTGTTTTGTTTTGTTTTTTATGAAATACACATTTTTTAGAATTAGTTTCAGCTGTACAACACAGTGCAATAGTTATACATTTTACCCCTCGAAGTGACAACCCCCCTCCCCCAATCCGCCGCCCCACTTCCCCCCAATATCATACATATCTATTACAAATCCCTTGCAGCCCATTTACTCTTAGTCCAATCTAGTGAGGGCTTCTCATTTTATTTTTGTTACGAATTTACAGTTCTGTCTTTCTTTTCTCTTTCAGTCCTATCTTAGGGTATAAGATGACAGTTTATTTCTAAGACTACCCTTTTGTAAAGAGAGTTAACATTTAAGGTATTTAACACACAGGTTCAACCAATTATGACAGATACCACAACCAATTAGTAGAAACATCACCACAATGAATCAGTCCAGCCAGACAGGTACATGCTAGTGACTAGTAGCCTATATTGTAAGAGCCACAGATCATGTGGTGGCCAGTTCATAATAATTCCCTCAACAGACCAGGCTGTATTATCCACCACCTCTATTTCTTCCTTGCTATTAAAAGGATTTTAAATTGTAGCTCTGCCATTGATATGCAGACCTAAAGGAGATGATACCAATGATAGACCTAAAGGAGAACTCCTGATCCAAGTTGAGCAATCATTTATTTTTCTGGCAACAGTGATTAGTTGGAGGAGTGAACACAGGATTAAACATGGGACAGAGAAGGTACCACATCTCCGCTAGTTAGGGGGTACAATCTAGGTGCTTCTTTTTGGGCACACACACGTGAATCAAGTTGAGCCAAACAGAATTTTCTTGTATGTAATTTTCCAAAATAGAGTCTTTCCTCTTAGGATGAGACCTTGCAAGGATCTGGGCCCAAGAGCAGCTGGCAGCTCATGGCTTGTTACATTTTTTGTAGAATTAGTTTCAAAGACTAAAACTGACATATAGACAACAGCAAAGAGATTACTTGGGAGAAAGTGACAGTAGAGAACAGTTGGATTACATGAGTCAATGAAGTTCCTCTACTTTTGGTCCTGGCTAATTCAAACTGGGTTTCAGTCAATTGTAACCAAAACAGTCCTATCTATTACACACCTCCCTCTGTGTTACTAAAGGCTGTCCACTACCAATTCATTTGGAAATCACCCAGATACACGTGTACACACATTTAATTATCTTTTCCTCTCACCAAAATATTTCATCATTTTTCCTATAGTGACTTTTTCAGTCTGCCTTGAAATATTCCCTCTCTGGGCCTCTTATCTTGATATAAATCGTCATGTCACTCTCATGCTTCTCAAGTTATACTCATATTTCTTTCTATGCATTTACAACCAAATGTCTTGAACATGCTCTTATTTTCTGAACTCTCATACCCTAAGATCCTATAATCTGAGCTGTTTTCAATGTTCTGGAAAAAAAATTTAAAGAATAGTTTAAAAGTCCTTAGACTTCTGGTTTTTTAAATCATTACAAAATATCCATCAGTATATATATCTTCTACCACAAAATATCAATTACAGCACTTCTACTGAAAAATGCCAAAACAGTAGGCTTAGCTTAGAACATCTTTAGAAGTTCTAGAGCCCATCAACTATGCACTGTATGTTTCCACTTGTATATCCCACAATTACTTCGAAGTCATGATGTCTAAAAATGAACCTATGTTTAACCTAAACTTACTCCTCCTGCCTAACCAGATTATCTACTTTAATATTTTAATGCCCTAGAAAAGGGATCAGTCATGTTTTGTTTTGTTTTGTTCTGAAAAAGGCCAGATGGTAAATATTATAGGCTTTGCAGACCAGAGGGACTCTGATCAAAATATAATACATACTCAACTCTGCCATTGTAGGGTGAAAGGAGCCATAGACAAACATAAATGAATAAATGTGGTTTTGTTCCAATAAAACTGCATTTACAAAAAATAGGGGGTAGGCCAAATTTGGCCCATGGACTAATGTTTTCAACCCTTTCCCAAAGAAAACCAATGAATGACACCTCATTGGGCCAATCACCAGTTACAGCTCCATGATGTCTTCTGTCATTATTTGAGCCCATTGTGCTTATGAATTCTTACAGAATGTTTTGACAGAATTACTCTTGTAGATCTCACGATTTTCTGGCTTGATGCCTACATATGGCTATTCGTATGAAAGGTGCTCATACAAGTAGGCTTACAGAACAAAATAATAGATTATAAGTCTTTTAAAAGAAGGAACTATTATTTATTGATTGATTGATTGATTGATTGATTTTGTATATCACAGTTTATTACCCATGACTTGCACAGAGTGGATGGATGCTTAACAAGGGTTTTCCAGAGTAACCTGTCACCATATTCATTCCTTGCCTTTCTTCAGATGTTCAGGGGGTTATACAGAGTGGGCATTGTGAAAAACCAAAACAAAACTTAGTTTTAAACCTAGAATTTCTATGAAAATAATATCTTTACTGCTTGGTTTTGCTTAGAAAGTGGAGAAAACTCTCAACTGCTAATTTTGGCATGAATGGAGGAGTGATGTGAAGAGTATTGGGTGAAGAAAAACTCAATTTTAAAGAAGATATGAGTAAAACATCAGGAATATCGCCTTCCCTACAAGTTTCAGGTTCATCTCCAATCCTAATTACACTGATTCTGCCTGGTGATGTCATCTGATTTTTTTGTTTGTTTCAGTTGGTATACTCATTAGCAATATAACCACATGGCATTCATTTTAAATGCTATTCTTTATAATGGAGGGTCACCATTACTTTTTATACCTATTGACAGTTAATTCCTCTAATCTTCAAAGCCTTGACTTCTTCTACAGGTGCTTATAAATCAATTTTCATTCTAGGTGAAATTATAGCTACCTAAAACAACAAGGAAGATAAATTGTAATCCATCTGAACCAGAATTTAATGTAGTGGAAATGAAAAGAAAGCTTTTAATTACTTCCTAAATCAAACCACTCTGAATGAGAGTTACCCTACAACAAGACAGCCTTGTTTCCCAGTGGGTATTAGTTTTGGATTTCTAAAAGAAATCCAAATAAAACTAAATGTTTATGATATATATATATATATATATATATATATATATATATATATATAAATAAATTCAGCAAATATTTTTTAAGCACCTTATTCATAGCACTTACAAGTACATTAGCAAAAAAGTACATTTGCATAATAGATCATGCAAATAATGATCTAGGAGCATTGAAGGAAAAGGTTAAACCTTTATATTAGTGGCAATTTTATGCTTTTAGACTAACTACTCAGTTATCATTAAATAAGCTTTAAGATATAATTTACTAATTGCCACCAAATGGCCTACAATTTAACATTTCTCTAAAAATTGGCCAGAAGGTTACAACTCTTTAAAATAGTAAATTATTTGTTGGGCATCTGTTGACCTTGTCACATTGACAATAAAATTTTTTAGATTTCCAAGTTGCCCAAAAGCACTAATGCTTTGATGGATATAGAATAACTGGTATTTTCCAGTTGTTAAATTAGCCTCTTGTGTCTCTAAATGTGTCTCTAAATCTTTCACTCTGTATAATCCATATGCCAATCTTTTATATATGTATATGCCAATTTTAAAATTCTTAACTTCTAAACATACTTAATTAAATATTAATCGATTCAAATGTGATTATAATGGTAATAAGAAGAGAACTTCATAATGTATTATTATGCAAAATAGCAATCTTTCTATAAAACTCTCAGAAATGAAGTCAGAGTCTATAAAGCCTAAACTTTTTACAAGAGAGATGAAACTAATTATGACAAGACATCACAGTGTATTATTTTTAGATTCCAGGAATAAGAAAGATGAATATAACCACAACACTGGTAGAGCAATTCAGACTAAGATTATTCCATGAGCAATTGGCTTATGACAAGAGAGTTATAACATAATGATAAATGAGGAAGAAACATTTGCCTAATTTATCTGTGACCAAGGAGTTTCCAAATTGAGTTGTAATATTAGGAAAAATAAGAATTTTGACTGTGGATTTCATGATCAAAATGTGATTAAAGACATCACTGGCTATAGGAAAGAGAATGGGAAAACTTATTTTCTCTCTTAAACAAATAAGGGCCAGGGGAAAAACAATTTTCCTCTGAATTTTGATATAAGGAAGAATAAGTATATTGAAGACCTTGAGAAACTCAAAGGTACATTCCCTGGCCTGGGAACAAACCCAAAAACTTTTATTAAAGGAGACCATCTCAGTTAGCTTTGAAATCTCCATTAGGTGAACAAACAAACAAACACTTAAAATAAGATGAGCATAGAGGATCAACTGGAATTGACCTGATCAAGACACCTATTGTGAGGCTAGAAATAGGTGAATGGCTTAATATGTTGTTTCAGTTCACTGATGGAAATAAATGGACAAAAGCTACTTACTGTCCCATGGAAAAATACGTTGGTCACTACTCATACTGAGTTATAACTTGGCTAAAAAAGTATTTCACTAGTGCATGGTGCTTCCCAAATAGGGAAAATGTTGACACAGAGACAAAAAATGAGGGTCCTAATTTCAGACCTTGCCTTGTTCCAAGCTGAGTAAACAATGTGAGAGACTTTCAAGGTAGAGACAGCCAGGCACAAAGAATGTTTATTTTCTATGCTGTGCTGAAACCATAAGGAGTTGGGAAATTTTCTTCAAATCAGATGGATGAAACAGAAGCCATAATTTAGCAATTTATAATGAGCTATGGTTCTATCTGAGCTTGAGAGTTTATGTTTTGATAAGGTTCTTTAAAAATACATTGCCAGAGATACACTTTCATAATGAATAATTTATTTTGTATATATGTAATTTATGTGAAAGACAAGCAGGAAAAAGCTAGCTTAGTCTTTATCTCATAAGCTCTTTCTCCTTTTATTGATAGATTTGTGTGGTCCCCTAAAAATCCCTGCAAGTGCCACATCTGTAGACTCATGTCCTTAGGTGTATATGTAATGTGCACACTTTGATGCTCTTATTGCTTAAGAAGAATATTCCCCAGCTGTGTTTTTGCTTTAAAGAAAATGACTTCATTAGTATAAAGCTCTCTGCTTCGAACCCCTTGAGGATAGTGTGGCATATGGCACATAATCAGTGGAGTGTAGAATGGTGGGTGTGGTCCCATGGTTACTTCTAGAAGGGGTTGCTGCTTCACTTTCACTCCAGGAGTCACAGTAAAACATATAAATTTGCTTCATACAATAAGAACGTAAATGCCTTTGCCAACCTTTTGGCAATATCTCTTCCTCAAGCTGGCAAACTAAATTCAGCAGATGCTTCACCAGATGACTCCACATGGATGAGCATTATATAAGCAATCTGTCTCATATGATTGTACAACACAGATCATCATAAACATTGCATGTTTCACAGTCTGACTGCCAACTGATCTATGATTCTGGAGGCCTCCTGGGCATGAAATCACTGTGCATTTGATGCTCAGTCCCCTAATCCAGGTGGGGCAACTAAAATTTATGACCACAAGACTTGGCTTTCCTGATTTATCAATCTAGGTGAATGTGAAAGGAATGAGTTTTGAGCAAACTTTCTTACAGTGGATCGCATGAAGCAGGAGAACTCAAAATGCAAATAAAAGCTCAGATAGCTTGACCACAAAAAGAAATTAAAAGTCTAGGTGATAGAAACCTCCCTTGCTTTGTGACAAAGAGAAAAGCTCTGTGCATCCAATCCAGATGTGCATTGACTCATTGCTGAGTTGGCACTCCCCTGCACTCTAGCCTGCTGCTCCCTCCAGTCCACCTGTGCAAGAGCATGGCATGATAACAAACAAAAGTTTAGTGTTGGAACTTCAGTCGTCTGGTTTCAAAGCCTGTATCTGCCACGTATTAGCTATGTGACTTTTGACATATTAATTCACTTGAAATGTATAATAATAATAACCGTAAGAAGAAGAAAAAGGAAAAGAACAACAACTATCCTATACGAGACATTTTACTAGTTCTTGATCTCTACAAAAAGGGCACTATGAAAAACCCAGAGTTATTACTTAATTTAAACTTCACCATAATACGAGATATGGGCTAATATTACCTCCATTTTAAAATGAGGAATATAAAGCTCAGTGCATTTAAACGCTCTAAGCAGGACCATGCAACAAATAAGTCACAAATCCTTCTCAAACTTAAATTTTTTTTGTACATCCAGACTAAGGCTGCCTAAAACCCAACCCAAACATCTCTAGGCTAAATAACAACAAAAGCATCTTGGGGATGAAAAAAGGAAATATTCATGAATGACTCCTAGGTTTCGGCTTTGGAAAAGTAAATAAATGGTAGTGCTCTTAATCAATATATGCTATATAGAAAGAATATAACGTTGGTCATTGTAGAATGGAGGAAGATGATGAGCTTAGTTCAGTGAAAGTTTCAATGTCCTGTAGAATACACAAATGGCTTATGCTTACTAGGCAAGTAGGTATATGTGGTTTCTGGATTCTGAACAGAGCATGACAACATACTGAAAAAGTACATTACATTGAAACAAGAGAGAAAGAAATGTACCACACAGAAGACAAAGAACCTAAACTAAAACAAAAATAAATCTTATGGAAAAGAGTGGAAGTTCTCATACTTGCTGCATGTTATATAAAAACTTAATAAACACATGGGTTCAGGAAAAGAAAAACTCAAAGATAGATGACAAAATAAAAAAATATATATACAAAGCAGTGGCTTACAACCCAAGGAAAAACAATTGAAGACTAAGACCATCTCTACATAACTGACAAATAAATTAGATTACAACAAAGAAAGCAGCAGAAGAGAGAGCCTTCAAATTGGAAGAACTCAGCTAGGGGAAATACTGTTATGATCAAACTAAGAGAAAATGAGTTTCAAGAAATTAGAGAGAAGTGAATGATTACAAAAGACAAAGATGGTCCGTTGTAATTATATTTGCTGTCCCTGTAGTAAAGAAACCCATTCATAAAATGAATAACTAATAAAAGTCTTTACTCAATGACATAGTTCAAAAAAATACCCTTGAGGAAAACAAAGAGGAAAGACTGCAGATTTAAAGAGTATACAGAAACATACACTGTAGTGATCAGGCATCTACACCATCCATGAAGTAGTCTCCCTAATAAGACAAGTGTGCATCTGTATATTTAAAGCTGAAGCCGAATAATAATGAATGTCAACTATAATTATATATATATATATATATATATATATATATATATATATATAT
>NW_017731798.1:427322-432956 GCF_001890085.2 Hipposideros armiger
ATGGTGCCAACTTGGGCCAGTGAAGCAACGTCCTCCACAACTAGACTGAAGAACAAAAACGACAGCAACTTGTCTGTTCCCCTTCCCCCAATTTCCCCCCAAATAAATAAATAAATAAATTCCAGAAATGTGTTACACATAGCACTTTTTTGAAAAACAATAAAATCCAGACAATTTAGATTTGATTTAATATGCACACCTGAGAAATAGAGACACTATATTAAAAGAAATAGAAATGAACAATGAATTCATTCTCTAAAACTATAGCTATGTGTTCATGCAACTTAGTAAATACTATAGAGATAAATAAAATTCAATGGGATAAATATGATTGCCTACTATGTTCCAGGCATTACTCTAGGTGATGGAGACAGAGTGGTGAAAAAAACAAACAATATCTTTGTATGCATAAAGCTGACCCATGTAGACATAAATAACCAAACAGTCAAGGAAAACATGGCTATAAAATCAAACATGAATTTTATATTCTAGAAAATTCAAAACCAATTTTATAAGCAATAAGAACCCAGAAATGAGGGTAAGGAAAGCTGAGAAGATGTGTTAAAAAAGCTAAGTTCTTCTCTTTCAGAGGAGGGCTTCTGAAAAGCAGGGCTTCAATTGTTTAAAATTTTAAGCATATTGTTAAAAAAAAAACTTCAAAGTCTTAATTATTTTTATGATTTTTTTTCTTAGAAGAAATTTTTAAGGAAAATTTTTTGTTAAAGATAAATTTATTTGAGCTTCAACAGTTCCTTTAATTTAATTGGTCTCTTTTTCTTCCTTGATTTCAAGTAAAAGTAAAATTAATGTTATTCTACTTTTGTTCTCTTGGTTTTTTTTAGCAGAGCTATCCTGCCACCTGTTGGCAGCTCAGTGGCAGCTCAGCTCGGGCCAGGAATCGAACTACTGTTGCTCAGAGCTCAAACTCTTGAGTGAGCTCTTAACCAACTGAGCCACTCAGCCAGCCCTCTACCTTTGTTCTCTTAAAATTAATGTTCTATAGTACAATTCAATATTTATAAGAGTATTTTCCTGTTATTTACTTGGATTATGTCTCCTACAGTAATGTTCACCTACAATAAAGAGAATTGTTCTTAAATAGTGGGATTGGCTTTTTTTTCTTAAAAAAAGTTATTTTGCATTTTTCTCTACTGCTTAAATTCTCTACAATAAGCATAAATTATGTTTTTAAAAAAACAATAAAGCAATTTTTCTTTCAAAATGGCAAGTTGTTACTGGGTGGTAGGAATACGAATGATGGTTTTCTTCTTTGTATGTTTCTGTATTTTTAATTTTCAAAAAATGATTAAAATGAAATCATTACTGCAAATGCTGAATAAAGTTAAATGTGACAATGATAAAGAAAAAAAGTAACTGGCAGTCTGATAGAGAAATAAAGCCTGGGGAGGACAGACTTTATTATCTACCTTGAGCATCCCATGAAGGGTCAGATAAGTGCATTCTCTCCATCCTTTTTAAACACTGACTGAGGTTGTAGTCAGAAACCTTGGAGTGATACCTTTGCTCATTTCTCAGTGATGATGGACAGAAAATCTGCAAGGGAAACAAGGGCTGCTCGGTCTATCTGTCTGGCCTGCCTGCCCCAAGAGGTACATGTGCCATATTAGTGCCTGTCACACAAATGGTCCATATTGTCACTATTTTGGTAATAGGATCCAATATTCTGAACTGGTGAACCATACTAATACGCAAGATGCTTTATTTTTTTAATCCCCATAAAGGGAAACAAATCACTTCCTTTGAAATGTGATTATTTAATATACCAAACATATACTGAGCAGGCACTTCTGCTCAGATAATGGCTACGTGGTACCCTTCCCAGGAAATGGTTAATAGGAAACAGAATGAGTCCAGGTTCCCTTTCAATGTTTTGGTCAACTGATAGCACAAATCCTCTAGAAACCTGCACTTCATCCTGCTCATTATCTAAAGTGGAACAAAAGCTGCCATTAGTGTTCCTAAGGGGGCTTAGGGTGGGGTGGGTAGAGAGGAGAGAAGCTTTATTATGTGGAACATTTAGTGCAGGCTGGAAAATGTCTGAAGAAAAGTTTTAAATGAGAATCATAGTCAGAAATAGATTGTATATTTTCATAACATAAATTTCCTGGGTGAGATACAAATTTAAAAGAAAGCAGTTTTTGTTATCTCCACGATGTACCCTGTGTTCTGAATATATCCACTGTCAGATTCTGCCTGTACAGGAACAGCCGCCCTTCGATTTCTCTGGCCCTAAGATTTCTTTTAAAACAATAGTGAAAAATCATCAATTAGCAATGAAAAAAGAAGAAAGAAAGCCATTCTTCATCCAGCAGGGATGCCTTTTAATGCTGTGTTGTCAGACCCCTATGGCTCCTGCACTTTGTCAGCTACTTTAGATCTCAGACATGGAATGTTTCTTTCAAAAGGTCATCCCTATGTGACATTTCCCCCCCACACTTATTTTTAGATCTTCTAACCCTAGTAAGTTTAACCACCTCACAGCCTGAGGTTGACAACACATTTTTGTGCTGCTGAAACGAGGGCTGGATGAAACACACACCTTCATGCATATTTCCCACATGGCATCTCGGCAGCTTCACCAGCCGTCTGAAAAATCACCTGCTTTCTAGGCGCTAAGGTTTGCCTGGCATTATGAAAATTAGAGTACCACATGATTTGATTTTTAACTGATGGCCAAAGCATAACCTAATATAAACATAATGCATTTTAACCAATAAGGGTCAACAAGACCTCCCAAGGCATGAACGCATGTATAGTCCCACAGCAGTGCCCAGTACAATCTAGATAATTTGCCCACTTCAGAGGCATCACAGTCTGGGAGATGCACACCTGCCAGGAGGTCACCTTTCAAGTCATTATTTGCCTTTCCCCTTATGGAGAAGGTAGAAGGTACTTCAAAGCATTAAGTACATTCTAAAGATTGCGAGACTTGTTACCACTCGGAATCTGCTTGAGGACCATGAGTGTTGGGGGGCTTAAGCCTATAAATTCACCCAAGATTTGAGATCAAAGCTGAGGCAAACTTAAGAAATCTGTAGCCAGTGGTGGCCCAACACATAAGAGAATGGTCAGCTATCCTCTGTTATAGCTTGAGGCAGTGAAACGTTTCCCTGCCTATAGTGATTTTATCGAGTCTGTATAGGGCCTAACAGCTCCATCATTATTTCACCTCCTTTGCATCTCAGGGTGTGTTCACATGGTGTGTGTGTGTGTGTGTGTGTGTGTGTGTGTGTGTGTGTGTGTGTGTCTAAATTAGGAAGAGACTATAAATCAGTACACTAAGAACTATATGTAATTAAATTCAATAGATATTTATATTCTAATATGTCCATATGTGCATCCCATACAAGGTACCATGTTTCATGCTGGAGGCAGTGAGGTACACTGATATTAGTGATAGATTTCAATGATCTTACAATTTAATGAAATGCAAATTAATTACATTTTTCTTTTAGTAAGAATATAAAATAAGAGTTTAAATTTGTATTCAATAAGCACAACCCCTTGATTTATGCCTCAGATCCATTAGTATATGAGAGAAAAAGCAAAGAAGACAAGAAAAGTCACAGAGAGAAAGAATGAGAAAGGGAAGGAGAAAGAGCAAAAACTGAGAAAAGATCAACACAGAAGACAAAAGAAAACATCTGTGTAGGGAGAGGTAATATATGAGAGAGAGAGAGAGAGAGAGAGAGAGAGAGAGAGAGAGAGAGAGAGAGAGAGNTGGAACTGTAACAGCTATATGCGATGTCAGAGGGATAGTAGGTTGTGGAGGTTATCACTTTGTGAGGAGTATAAATGTCTTTTACATTGTTTTGCACACCTGAAACTAATAATAAAAAAAGAGTATACAGGAAAAGCTGCCATAGAATGATCACAGCAAGACATAATGTACTGAGGAGTTGAACTTTAACAATGAAAAAAATAATAACTTTTTGCTATCAAGGCAGACTTCTGGTTTCTGCTGGGAGGAGTAGAGAAAGATGATGCATAGTTGCAAAGGGACAGGAGCCTGCATGAATAGACAGTATGTGAGTATGTGCTTGTCTGAGGCAGATACAACTCAGCACCAATAACAATTCACCAAATTGGGGAAATAAATGTGGGCTTCTAAGAGAGCACGGAAGCCCATCAGGCTGAAGATACATGAGTTTATATTCTCTTGCTGATGTTTGCTCCATAGGCCCCACCTGTTGAGATTCTTGAGAAGATGTCCTTCATGGTGTGTGTGTGTTGGGGGGGGGGATAAGGGGGTTACCAGCAGCAACTATGGGGTGGGGGGGTGCAGATCTCTACTGGATCCTCCCACCCACTATCTCTATGGAAGAAATGATTTAATTGGTAGGGGAACAAAATCTGTCACTTTTAGTGAACTGGTAAAAATCCATTGCAGCTAAGCGAAGGGAAGGAAAAGAAACAAACAAAAACAAAAACCTTTACTTCTTAAGGATGAAAAGAAATACATCCTATACCCAGAACTATAGCCAAGGCAGGAGTATGAGCACTAAGAAAGCCAGGGCATTGATGCCCAGGGACACAATGTCTGCTTATGATTGAAGCTTATTCAGAAGAATAAAGAATGCAACTTCTCACCACCATTATCAGCAGACAAATAACGAGGGAGTACTGTACCGGGAGCATGGAGGTGATCCTCCCCGGGGTGCAGCACAAAGGAATAGCCTAGAGCTGAGGATGGAATAAGCACTGAGAGAAACTCTCTGGCATGCCAGCCTTCATCCTAACCACAGTATCACTAGAGGTATTTGATGACTATGGCCCACTGAGGATAACTAAGGCAGTTACAAACCTCCAGTCCAGCTTGACTCCAGACCAGATTAAGTCAAACACCCACTCTAAAGCCCTTGAGAAAGAAAGGAGTACCCCTTTCCGGGGATAATGACTATTTAGCTCAATCTCTACTGTCCTCCATAAGATGGCTGCCAGCAACAAATAATTACTAGGCATATAAAAGGCAAGACAACACAACATTTCTCAAGAGCCAAAAGAATCAGCTTCACCAGATTCAGATATGACACTGATATTGAAACTGTTAGATATGGAATTTAACATAACTACAATTAATATGTTTAATGTCCTAAAAGACAAATATAGACAACATGGAAGATAAAGAAAGCTTTTAAATACACGTCAAGGCAGAAAAAAAGAACACCACTTACAAAAGAAGAAAGAAGTCAAGATGGCCTCAAACATCATATCAATGTTCAAAAACAGAGCAAAATGGACTGATGTCTGTCAAGTCCTGAGGGCAGAAACTGTGACCTGTTTTACCCACATTATACCCACACAAGATACCATTCAGGTATACATTCGTAGAAGTTATTATTATCAGTGAAAAAATTCCAGGGCCGGCTGAGTGGCACGATGGTTAAGAGCTGGCTTGGGATGCCAGAGGGCCCCGGTTTGGAACCCACATATGAGGGCCAGTGACACTGCCCTCTACAGCTAAGATGCTGAACAACAGCTCAACCTGGAGCTGGGCTGGCTGCCATGAGTCGCTGGCGATGGCTAGGCTGCAGCCCCTGCTGCAGTGGGTTGCCATGGGCTACCGTGTGTAGCCAGCAGCCAGCGTGAGCAGCCAGCAGCTGCAGTGAGCGG
>NW_017731798.1:438081-473773 GCF_001890085.2 Hipposideros armiger
CCCCACACCCCCACCCCCACCCCACACCCGTTGAGCACCATTGCTTTAATGTATTAAGGTCAGTGAGGTTACAAAGTAGCAAAGAGTAGGAAATAGGTGGTGCCTGGATAATGTGCAACGCTGCACAGAAATTCTGCCCCAATTTCTCCTCATTGACCTGCCTAAAACCCTGTTAGCTTAGTTCTATGTACCTCTTCTAGAATACCCTAGGACTTCTCATCTAGCTAGAGAGAGTGTAGGCAGAGTCCCCAGAACACCCAAACTCAATAAGGACAGTTGACTGGCTCACCTCTGGATTTCAGGTGCTGGCCACAGAATCAAATAGGCCAATGTGAATACTGAATGACAAGTGCTTTAGAGTCAGATTAACTAGGGGACAGCAGGGGAGGAGGACTTTCTGGCACAGAGTCCTCCGTTACAGTGCCATTTTCTTCTCCCACATCTTCTATTTGAAAACCTTCAGAGAACATTAAAAACCTTGTTTTAGCAGGAACCTGGCTTTGCCTGGCTGCAATTAGGATGCATAATTTGTGAATTACCCCCTTGGCTATCAGCCACAGGTTATGGAAACACAATCCAGGCAGGATGCAGGCTAGGCTCTGAGTTTTCCAGCTGACTCCAGAAAAGTACTGCAGCTCTCCCAGACCCTTAAACTTGACCATGGCCAGGTCCTTTCATTCTGCTATTTTAATTAGCACTATGATGAGGCGTATCCAGCAGGGCATTGTTACATTATCTTTTCATAAGTAACTTGCCTTGCTTATGTCAGCTTCATGGCAGCCTTTATGCCATGCTTTTTTTTTTTTTTAACATAGATCTGCCACTTTAATACAACACTATTTAGTATAGAGAAAATAAATCTAACTAATCCAGATAACTCCCTTGATATGTGTTGAGGGAAACAAATAAAGGTAATAACGTGTATAAAGGTTAGAAAGTACCCAACAATACAAAATGAAAATGTCTCTCCTTACGCTCTCTCATCCTCAAGGGCAATTGTATTGTATGGTCTCTAATGATTCTTGCCACAGTTGCTCCAGCTAAATAGATGCATATGTTCAATTACAGTTTTACTTATAAAGATTTTATATTAAGCATCATCTTCTCGACTTTTAATAAAATCTGTTTTAGAGATAATTCCATCTATTTATATAGAGACCTAACTCATTCTTTTCAAGGATCATTTTGTGTGAAATTGTGTGGACATATAACTTCCTCAACCTGTCCCCTATTGAAGGGAATCTTATGTTTGTTTTTTGTTGCTGTTGTTGATGGTGATATTACACACAAAGCAGCAATGCCTATCTTTGGACATAGGTCTCAGTGAACTTTTGCAAGTATATCCACAAACATCTCATTTTCTAGTGATTTCAGAAGTATATCATGTCTAGACTTTCTCCTGGAATCATTTATTCTGAGAAAAGTTTCCAAAAGGTTTGTAGTCAACAAGTACTTATTGAATAGGATGATTTGCATCAATTGGTTCCACAGAGATTTATACTCTGGAAATTTCATATGCTGAATATGAATTTATATATTTAAGTCCTTGCTATACTTTGAACATGTGGGGTATAAGTCTGTCTTCTGTAGACTAATTGTAACAGCTTTGTAATGTTTTTCTAAAACTTAATATACTGATTATTTTAATATCATTCAGACCAAAACTCAAAACATGTTTATCATTTTCATGAGAGTTTCCCCTTAATATTTTAACAGAATGTTTAAATATATTATTAAATGTACTTATCTACACAGACACTGCTAGTGAGAACATAAAATGTTGCAGCAGCTTTGGAGAACTATTTGGCAAATCCTCAAAATTTAAAATTAGAATTACCATGTGCCTTAGCAAGTCTACTGCTAGGTATATACTCCAGAGAATTGAAAACACGTCCATGCAAAATTATGTAAACAAATGTTCATAGCAGCATTACTCATAAGAGCCAAAAAGTGAAAATAACCCAAATGTCCATTGACTAATAAATTGATAAACAACTCAGTATATCCATACATGGAATATTATTCAGCCATATAAAGTAATAAAATGCTGATACGTGCTGCAACATGGATGAATGTCAAAAACATTATTCTAAGTGAAAGAAGTCAGACACAAAAGACCACATATTCCATGTTTCCATTCATAGGAAATGCCTGGACTAGTCATATACATAGAGAGAAAGTAGCTTAGCAGTTGCTAGGGCCTAGATAGAAGCAAGAATGGAGAGTGACTGCTAATGGGTACAGGGTTTCTTTTGAGGGGGTGAAAAAAATGTTCTCAAATTAGATAGTAATGATTGTACAACTTTGCAAATCTACTAAAAACTACTTCATTTTACACTTTAAAATTGATGGCATATGAAACATACTTCAATAAAGCTGTTATTAAATATATGTATATTACATATAATTTCTACATAAATAAGCAAATATTTTTGCATGTAAATGTGAATAAGAACAAGCTTTGAAATCTCTATCTAGTTGGGCCTAAACTGATCCAGAGAGAAAAGTAATTTTGGCCTTGGTTACAGTAGGGTCCACCCTACGTTTTAGGATCCCAGACATGTTGGAATTTGAAGGGCATCTCTATGTGTGCATGGTGATCATATTTTCTAAACCAATACTCCAGAGACCTGATGCAACTGGTATACGTTTACTTATAATCGGACTTACAATCAGAATGCTTGAGAGCTGGTCTGTTCTGGGAACCTGAGAAGTATAAATATGACAAAGACATGGAGATATTTCTGAAAGCTAGTCTTGTGCTGGAAGTTATTAATAGGAAATAACACTTCAAACCAACACTAAATTACTTCTTATTAAATGTCTATTTGTAAATTCAAATTAGCTCTTTTACTTAGAAGGGTCAACTGAGATACAAAATGTTAAAGTAAAAGTTGCCCAAGTCACATTAGTCAATCACAAAGAGGAATTTAAACATCAAAAGTAAAGCATCTATATCCCTGGTATATAATTCTAGAAGGAACATTAAAGAAGGTGTTTTAACTTTTATTGTGCAAGTCTTTGTTTGACAATCATCTGATTTACATAAAATCAAATTTGGAAACTGAAAAGAAAGGGATAATTATATGCAATTACTCTGCCTTGGAATGTGGTTCCTTTTATTAAATAGACTTACATTTCTTTTTTCTTCCCCAATTATCACCACCTGAAAAGAAAAGTCCACATTTACATTCTTGTGTAACCACATTTATCATTTGGGGATAAAGGAAGGATTCTCTTTCTAGATTTGCTCTTGGCTAATGATGAGCCTTTATGCTGCACATTGGTAGGAAAATTAAAAAAAGTTAATTTGCTATTCCAGGTATATGTGCTGATTTGGATCAGGGTGTGTCCTTATCAAATTAAGTGTTTACGCTTATATGTCTAAGGGTTTTGCTCTTTCTGACTACAAAATAAGCATCAACAAGTTCATGCTTTATACCTCAATAGTCTTGCATTTTTCCACATCAGAAAAAAATTCTCTGAATCATAGGGAAAAAAATCTACCATATTCTTTATGGAAATTTGAAGCACAAGAAGAAAAAAGAAAGAATGATGAGAGACTGAAAAAGCAAGTTGGGTGTATTACAATTAAAAAAATTTAAATACATTGAAAGGCAAGGTATTATCAACTAAAGCTTATATATATATATATAATATACATATATGCATTTATAATCTTAGGGGTTTATTTTCTTTACTCATTGAAACAACTTTAAAAGTCTTTCATTTATTTTATTTTAATTAGATTAACTATAAACTATAGTTATTCTTTAGAACACCAGATTTATATATAGGGTACCTATATATACATATACATATGTACATATATACATACACATACACATACACACACATGATACAGATATAGCTGTGAGTTGACTTTATTACCAGGGGAAAAAATACAGAGCATGCCAAATATTCAAGATTGTGTTATTAAGAGTTTATCTCACTATCAGTAAACCAATATAACTCACATGTCATGCTCTATAATTTATATGAAAATTAAAATTACAATTTTATTTACATTTCAATGAATTGAATCAATAAAAACCTTTTCTTTTTAGAAAATGAGAAACTATACTTTATATAGAGTTGGCTAAATTCAAAAATCCACCAACATGTTTTAAGCTTTAATTACTAACAAAATTGTAATGTTTACAATTTAAAAAGTGAACATGAAGCCTATAAAAAAGCCAGGAGAGTAAAATTAATTTAAAACACCGAATCTGCTCATGGAAAAATCTACTACTTATAATTAACAAAATCAGATTGAATATAACTGCTTGATATTCACATTCGTGAGGAAGCAATGAAAAGAATAGAAAGAGTATATCATGAAAAAACAGTAATCAACTCATGAAGCTTTTTCTCATATTAAGTGAGACAAAAGATTAGGTTCCCTAATCCTGGACATTGTGTATTTATAAGGATGAAACAGTTTCCAAGAATAATCCTGGCCATGAATCCAGATCCAGAGAGAGAAGAGAAATGAATTCTACAGGCTCTGCTTTTCAGCCACCTTGACTGTGAGACAGACTTTCTTCTGTAGTAAAAGTCTGAAAGATTTTGTCCTGCCACTTGTTCCCTTGTTGAAGCAAGACTTCCAATCTGGCTAAATTACGGCCACTACCAAAAAATATATATAAGAAAGAATTTTTTCCCATTTGCACTCATCTCAAATGTATAAATATATAAATATCCATATTATATACACACACATACACACGTTAAAGTGTTTAGACTGAACAAACACATGCCAGGAAAATCAGAAGGCATCTTTCTGTTTTATTATTATTATTATTACCAGTATAAAAATTTGCTACTAAATTATTTTGTTTCCATGAAATCACAGTCAGAAGAAAACAATATTGATGCTGAAATATAAAGATGACGTAACATAACCTTAAAAATTAGCACAAGAGTGTAGTTGTATGGACAGCACCACTAGAAAACAAGTGGGAATAGAATTTTCATAAATTGGAAAGCACAAAAGTATTATGTCCTTTTCAGCTTCTTCACTAATACTAGTGTCATCATTGCTAAAACTGAGAAGTGTGGGAAACATCTGCTGATAACAATCAGTTATCATACCTATCAAGGCCAATCATACCTATAAAAAAAGGTATAGCTTGAGAGAAAAGTAATGAAAAAAATTTGTAAAGTACCTCATTTTACCAAGCAATTTTATCATTTATTCTTTCTTTTGGTTTTCATACAGGGCAGGCTATTATCCATGTGGATAAAGAAATGGTGAGATAATGTGAATTACCTGAGGTCAACACCAACATAATTGTGGTTCTATTCATGATTCAACCTAGGACTTTTCATTCCAAATGACTTGTTGCTAAGAGCATAGGGAAAAAGTTACACTGTGTTTTAAATTTCCATTTTTATCTTATATAAGTTATACACATAGTACCACAATGATCATCTTATATGATTGGTTGTATAAGATGATACCACCAATTGCCTCGGTACAATTACTAAAAAAATATTTGAACTAACTTTTGAATTCAACCCAAAAATTGAAAATTGTTTTATGCCTGTGAATATAGCCTGAATAACAACTCCTGAATGCCCAGTAAATGTAACAGAATCATCTCACAAATTTAGTCAAAAGAAGTTAGTTTTCCTTTTGGTTGAGTGGGAAGTAGTTGTTACCTTTTAATGAAGTCAAATTTCAGCTTTAAAATAAGAGGATAATACCTGCAAAAACAGAGAAGGTAGAGAATTAGGAGTCATCTAAGATGTGTTAAAAAGTCTATGCTGTACTTTTTTTTCTTTTTATTATTATTAGTTTCAGGCATACAGAACAATGCAATAGTTATCCTTTTCACCTCACAAAGTAACAACGCCCCTCCCCCATCCACTGCCCTCCCACTCCCAATATCAGATTTATCTATTACAATTCCATTGACTCCATTCCCACACTCTATTCCACATCCCATGTCTATATGTATATATAATTATAGTTGACATACAATATTATTCAACATCAGCTTCAGAAATACAGTGTGGTGGTCAGGCCTCTATATCATCTATAAAGTGGTCTCCCTAACAAGACATGAGTCCAGCTGAATCCCTAAAAAATATTTACAACTTTATTGATTATATTCCCCAGACTGTCTTTTCTATCCCTGAGGCCATATTGTAGTTACCAATTTGTATTTTCTTGTCCCTTCCCCTTCTCCTTCATCCCCATCCCTCCCAACTAGTAACCCTCAGTTTTTCCTTTGTGTCTCTGAGATTAAAAACTGAATAAATGAGAAATGTAAACAGATATACTGTAGTTTCAATTTGGCTATTGAGTTCATTTATTCTGAATCCTTAGTTTCATTTTTCTATGGGACCATTTCCCCAAGGTGAAACCGAAGCCCCTTAATAACTGGGAACATTATGAATAATACATGAGGGTAGTGAAGCACTTAACTGAGTGCTATGTAAGTAATGTTTTTTTGAGAGAGAGAAAATATTCTTATGGGAATTGAATATGATTTCCTTTTAGCACCATGTGGTGATTCTCTTGTTAGTGACAAGAATAACATGATTTTAAAAAATGAAATAAAATTTTGTGTTAATTTTGGTGTATGTTGACAGATAGCAGTCTAGTTTCATTCTTTTGTATGTAGCTTTCCACTTTTCCCAGCACCATTTATTGAAGAGGTTTTCCTTTCTCCATTGTATTTTTTGGCTCCTTTCTCAAAAATTATCTGCCCATATACAACTATATGTGAGTTTATTACTGGGTTCTCAGCTAATATCATACTTAATGGTGAAAAACTGAAAACATTTCCTCTAAGATCAGGAGCAAGACAGGGGTGAGCCCATCATGACTGTTATTCACCACAGTATTGGAAGTCCTAGCCAGAGCAATCAGGCAAGAGAAGTAAATAAAGGCACCCAGATTGGGAATGAAAAAGTTACTTTTTGCAGATGTCATGATTCTTTATATAGAAAACCCTAAAGACTACACCAGAGAAAAATATTAAAAACAATACACAAATGCAGTAAAGTTGCCAGGTACAAAGTCAATGTACAAAAATCTATTGCACTCTTATATACTAACAATGACATTTCAGAGAAAGAAATGAGAATAAAATAATTCCTTTTGTAATTGCAACTAAAAAAATAAAACACCTAGGAATAAACTTAACAAAGGATGTGAAGGACCTACACATTGAAAACTATAAGACATTATTAAAAGAAATTGAAGAAGACACAAAGAAATGGAAAGATATTCTGTGTTCGTGGATTGGAAGAATCAATAGTTAAAATGGCCATATCACCCATAGCAATATACTGATTTAACGCAATCCCCATCAAAATCCCAATGGCATTTTTTCAAGAAATAAAACAAAAAATCATCAGATTTGTATAAAATCACAAAAGACACTGAATAGCCAAAAAATCCTAAGAAAAAAGAACAAGACTGGAGTTATCACACTCCCTGACTACTTCAATTTATATTAAAAAGTGACAATAATCAAAAGAGCATGGTACTGGCAGGAAAACAGACACACAGACCAATGGAATAGAGTTCCTTAATTTTCAAAAAATCCTTCTGTCAGCATTATTTAAGTCCAGATTTAAAGAGTCTTTCAGAGTATTGGCATAGTTAGATATGTTTCCTTAAGTGACCCATTCAGGTTATATTTCCTCCATTTTCCTAAATGATTTCTTCATTAAAGTAAACTTATTTAGAGCATTTTTACATGCAAGTTTTTACTTTTAAGTCTTTTAAATGTGTTAAAACATGAGATGTCAAAAGTTCATAGCACTCACATAGAAAAACTTACAATAATTAACTAGAAATATCAGAGGCATCCTAAAAGGATAATTTGCAACCTACATATTATTGACCTCTACTTTTAAAAGCCTAGTTAACATTCCCTGCTAAGTGATTCTTTACAAATGTAACAGCATAAAAGACACTATTAAAAGAACGAAAAAAAAAAAAACGAGTGAGAAATATGCGGAATAGGAGATAAACTGAGGGTTATATAGAAAAAAGGAACAGCATTATCTGTAATGTTCTTTGCATTTTATCAAATATTCTTATCTTTTGTTCCCTACTCATGAGTTTTTTTTTAAAGTATCATCATTATTTTGATCTGGCTCATTTGAATCATCAAGTCTGTACATATATTCTTTAGAATTTTTGAATTCTTTCCATAACTTTTTATAAGTAGAATAAGAGTGATTTCTAAAAATTTATAATAGGACTTAGAATAAAAATTTAATGGTAAGTTTAATTCATAAAGTTAGTAGTATAGTTTATCTTTATCCACCTTCCCACCCCTAAAACATGGTAAACTTGTGAGCATATTTTGCCAATAAGAATATTTCATCTTCCTTGATAAATTAGTTCAAGGTTTGGTAAATGATCTGAACCAAAGTCTCCTCAGGTGTTTTTGACCAGAGTTATAAGAGAGATGCTTTTTTGCTTAAGCTACTTTGAGTTGAGTTTCTATTGATTAGTACTTCATAAAATCTTCCCTCTATATAAAATTAATTGATTAATACTTCATAGAATCTTCCCTCTACAAAAAGTTAATACTTCTTTGAGTATTGGATATGGAGTTGAAGATAAGTGAAGAGATAGTTTTGAATTATACATGAACTCTAGTATATTGCATTTTCTTTCCCAAGAGTTGGCACATATTTGCAAGATGATTGGAGATAAGAGCACCATCTGTGTTTATAGAATTCTTGTTTTATATCATGAGATTCAGCACTCTGAGCCACAACCATGAAAGAAAATGAATATGAAATCTTTACCTGAATGTATATGAAAATGAGACATGTGAGTTGTGATAGATGGGTGAGACATGAGTGTTTCAAACCGAGAAGTTGAATTATCATAAATACTTTGTTGCAAGCACTAAAATGTTTTCTAGAAATCTATAAAACTGATCATATGTTTCTTTCATTTTAAATAATAATGTTCTAAAAAATATAAATAGAATAATTATAACTAATACCACTTAAAATAGTAATGAACAAAATACACTGCTCTGAACTCAACAAATTAATATGGATAAAGAAATTCATGGATATCCATAGCCAAGAATAACAAAACAAAAGGAATTTTTCAAAACTCAGGTAATTAATAACATGAACTATATACATTGGCTTGGATTTCTAACCAAAATTCAGCCCATTCTTTATTGACAGATTCAAAAACATTTTTCATTTTTCATTTGGAGGGAGCAGTCAAATTCTGCCAGCTCTGGCAACTGAATAGATGAGATTCCTCAGGAAGAAATTATGGAGAGCTGCCACATTCTCAGAATTGATGCTTCAGAAATCAGTGAGCATAAATCAATTTGATTAAGAAATTTTTTCTGATCACAAGATCTTCCTCTGTGACCCAATGGTGTTTTCAAGCCCACAGTAGACATTTTCAGATTAAAAAGACAGCAAACATTGTTTCAATTCTGGAACATTTTAACCAAAAAAGATAAATGGTTACCTGACAAAGATAATAAGGGTAATACTATAAAAACCCCAAATATTTTCAATGTATATAAATATATAACCTTCACAAAGTTTAGTAAGCTTAATATTAATAATCTCATTCAGTCTAATATGCTTGTGAGGAAGCTTCAATCTAAACATGAATACCATTTGGAAATGGTATAACCAAATGGAAAACAAGTCTTACACGGTGTATTTTGCATTAACCCTTTTAGGAAATCACAAATTACTCTGATGCTCTGACCCAGGTAAAGGTAGTTGAAAATGAACATATGTAACTAAAAGTAACAATATTCCCTGCTCAGAATTCAGTGTACAAAAAACAACAGTTTCACTCTACAATTTGCTTTAAGAAGTGTTGTTCAGGAAAGCTTGGCTTCTAAAACCAAATACAAGAATTTATTTAAAGAAATATAAATTATACAGATACTTATGAATCTTTTCAATTATTAAAATATTCAAAAAGTTTCATTAATCTTGGGTATCCCAAAGGCTAAGCCAGTTGTTCTCAACCCCAGCTATATGTTAGAATGATCTAGAGCAGTGGTTCTCAACCTTTCACAGGGGTTGCCTAAGACCATCGGAAAACACATATTTTCGATGGTCTTAGGAACCGAGGCACCGCTCCTCTATCCATCTCCAGGCCCACATGCAGATACACCCACGTACGAGTACCCGGCAACCCCTGTGAAAGGGTCGTTCGACCCCCAAAGGGGTTGTGACCCACAGGTTGAGAACCACTGATCTAGAGAATGTTATAAGAAGTATAGATTCTTGAAACTCATCACCACCCCCACCCTGAGCATCTGCTATAATAGATATGGTGTGGGACACAGGCATTTGCATTGTTTTAAAGGTGCCAAGGTAACTTGAACATGTTGCCAGGAATAAGAAACACTGATCTAGATGGATGCATCTTAAGTCGGTATTCACAAGTTTTATTGAGAGAACAAATGAATGAATCAATATTCAATACAAATGAATGAATCAATCAATAGAGCAATATTCTATCTTTACTTAGAAGCGCTCTCTTTCCAGCTCTATTGTTACTAAAGATATGTCACTTCACCCAACTCTATTTAGGTTTGACCCTACTGCTCCCTAATAGTCCACAATTATGCAGCATCATTTTGAACATAATGAGGCAGCAATATCTTTAAGTAGTTTTACTTTGGTTGTATCCCTCCACTACCTGCCAATGGTATACTCTTAAAATGATAAATACCGTAGATACAATCTCTATATCACAGCAAGCATAGGAAGAGTATTGAAACTACAATCCTCTAAGTGCTCAAGAAAGTAATTCTCTCTTTCTAAAGAGACTAGGATTTGGTATCTTCACTTTAAGAAAATAAGGAAAACATAATTGTGAGGGAAAGAGGTGTTTTAAAAGAAAGACAAATATCTTTCCTTTTAAATTATGAAATTCTTGAATATAGCAACCATAATTTGTTTGCACATAGTACATAGGCATTTAATAAATATTTGTAAAAGTTAGGAAATAAAGCAACCAAATCTTTCAAAGGAAACTCAACAGGCTGAATCTAAATTGGAAAAAAAAAAGTATGAAAATTAAAATATGCAAAAATATCATTCCCATTTAAAAAAATATAATATGTATACACATGTATATACTAATTTACATAAAACTCAAATTTTAGAAGAGAAAATTGTATTAAAAAGAACAATGACTGCAGGAAATTTCATCATGAAGCTACAATATTGCCTTTTTCTCTCCCTCTCTCTCTTAGATGGATAACAAGACATTTCACTTTATTTTTCAGTCACCAAATATGATCTCATAGTTCATATTGATCCATTCACCTTAACTCCATCCATCTTAACTTTTCTCTGGAAACTTGGGATAATTTTTTGTCTTTCCTGTCAACTGAATATACAAAAGCTATTCAGTATTATAAAACATGTTCACCCCCAGAGGGCTGCAGTCATTTTGAAAATGTTAAAAGATCACACCATATATGCAGTGTGATAAAAAACTACAGTGAATGTTTAAATTTAAAAAAAAATTATTACAGTAAAAGACACATTGCCATAACCCTCAAAATATTCCCCCTCACTTCAAACATGCTTATCCCATCATTCTTGCCACTTTCTGAAGCAGTTCTGGGAGTCCTTTCATGAAATTATTTACTTCACTCTCCATCGTGACCATGCCCCATGTCACACATCGCTTCTGGAGCAGCAATTTCTGTCAAATAAAAAAATTATGGTGTGTCCTTATCCACCTTATTTACCAAACCTGGCAATGTGTGACTTCTAACTCTTCCTCAAAATCAAATGATTTAGGACATCAAAGCAGCCATGATAGCCCAACTAAAGACACTCACGAAAGAGGACTTCCAGAACTGCTTCAGAAAGTGGCAAGAACAATGGGATAAGTATGTTTGAAATGGGGGTGGGGGTATTTTGAGGGGGATTAATGTCAATGTGTCTTTTACTGTAATAATTTTTTTAATTTAAACATTCACCATATTTTGTGATCACACCTCATATCTAGCTACCAGTCAATGCCAGACTAACATTGCCAGAGTAACTAATGTTTCTATAGTTACTAAATCCACATATAGAAATGTATGTATACATATAACCAATACATGATTGCATATATGTTTGCATATAGAATGTGTATCACTTTAGTTTTCAAACTCTGAGAAACAGTCAAAAGAATTATATAAACTAGAACAATGGTTCCTAGTGATGAAATAAAATAAATGGGATTCTAGATAAAACTACACGATGGATTTTCAGGATTATTTACTTTCCTTCATTTGTCAACTCTATGTTTCTCTTTTCAAGGAAGTCCTGCAAATATAACTAGGGAGAAAAGGGAAGATTCCAGAAATAAAACTTTAAATCTTCCTATGATTCTCTGCTAATATGAAACTATCGCCAATGATAGGTTAATATAAAAATCCCCTAGAGCACATCTCTTTTATATGAAAATTATGTCAGCTATATTTAAAAACATAATGATTTAATATTCACATGTATTATAAAATGATTACCACAATAATTCTATTTAGCATCCATCACCAATGCTCAGGAATATTAACCCTGTAGCATTCTGGGGTTCCCTTGTTCTACAACAAAATTCCCCTACAGGAAAGACGGTGAAAAGGCAAGACACATGGAGCTTGATCTTGAGAAGGGATTTCCATACTTGGGACAAACTGACAATCAGCAAGAAAATAGGAATCTCAGAACAATATTCACAAGGAAGCAAATTTGACCAACAGCTTGAATGAGTTTGAATGTGGATTCTCCCATACAATTTACAGATAAGAGCTTAACCCAGACTACACTTTGATTTAAGTTTGCTGAGACCCTTAGCAGAAAACACAAAATATCAGAACTCTGACCTATAAAATTGTGAGCTGATAAATTTGTGTTGCTTTAAGGCATGTTTTTGTTGTTGTTATTTGCTAAATCACAAGGGATAACTAATAAAATATCTTATGTAAGACTCTCTTCTTGAGTGTGAGTTGGTCCTAGTGACTTGCTTCTAATGAATAGAATATAGGAAAAGTGAAGGGATTTCAATTCACGATTAGGTGATAAAAGGTCCTGACTTCCACTTTGATGACATTCTCTCACTGTTGCCTGCTCGGCTTCCGTGTTTTGATGAAGTGAGCTGTACTGGCACAGAGGTCCATGTTGCAAGGAACTGAGGGCAGTGTCTGGTAACAGCCCATGAGCAACTGAATGCTGCCAGGAACCATATGAACTAAGAGGCAACTCTTTCCCCAGCTGAGCCCTCACAAGTGATACCAGCCTCCATGGACACCTTTATTGCAGCCTTATGAGAGATATAACTATCCATGCCTCTGTTATGACCCACAGAAACTATGAGATAATAAATATGTGTTGTGTCAAGCCACTAAGTTTTGGGGTAATTTGTATAGAGCAATAAATATCTGATACATATTTTATTTTAATTTATCTTTCAGCTTTTTAACTACATTTCTTATGTATATACATATATTTGCATTAATTATGCTAGATATTACAATATATATCATAACTTATTACAGTCTACTGAGAATATTTTACCATTTCAAGTAAAAGGTAAAAAACTTATAACCGTATAATTCCCTTTAACCTCCCCCCTCCCTTTATGATGTAGTGTCACACGTTGTGGCAGGCAGATAATGACCCCACTCCCACTAAAGATGGCCATGCCCTAGTCCCTGGAACCTGTGCATATGTTACCTTACATGGCATAAGGAACTTCACGTACAGACTTGAATTATCCAATTCCCTCTGCTCCATGGTTTCCCTCATACATTCTGACTTTCAGGGGCTCTTTCCGTGGTGTCCTGGCTAGATAGCCAGGGTTTTAGCCTCCTTATATTATCCATCCACACTGCCCCCAACCGGGTCTTTCTCTGGACAAAGCAGTAAGTGAGGAGGAGACAGTAAAAATAATTGGGATTCCCTCCACATACTTCACATCACATACATGTTGTTTCCAACTTCCTCTGGTCAGAGAGAAAATTTTCTTTTGGTGTTTGAAGCACCTGTGCAGCTGCAGTGGCAGCTACTACTGCCAGCTCAGGAGTGTAGCTTTGTGAGTAGGAATGAATTGCCTCAGGTCAGAGTCAGGGGAGCATAAAAGGAGAAAGAAAACAATGTGGGAATCTGCACGTGCGCACTTTCCATTCCAAAGAGGCCCACTTTCTGGTCTACTAGCTTAAAAAACATATTTTTCTTGGAGACTTTTTTGTCCATGTACACTGTGAAATTCCATAATTTAGACTATCTAGACTGTCAGCCAGGAGATAAGGGAAACATCTATCTATCTATCTATCATCTATCATCTATCTATCTATTTATCTATCTATCATCAGGAAACTTACCACTGCATTGGTGATTTTGGAGGTTTTCGTAATTCTACTGAAACTGCCTGCTAGTATTCACTTTTCAGAGTCATCAGAGAGTTGCTTTAAAATGCTGTCCAGGAGTTTAATTGTTATCAGTGGGAGAAATAGGGTGGAATGGGTTTACTCCTTCTTAGCTGAAACTGAAAATTGCCACTTTAGATGACACTAGTGTGGTTTACATGCTTTCTCCTTTTCCACTACTTTAAGATTTTAAATGACCAATTTCTTGCTTTGTGGCTCATTTTTATTAGTAATAAACCATATTTAATTATTTGACCTCCTAGTACACATCACACTGTTACTTCCATTTTTAATGATGAATCTCTTTTAAAAACAAGTAATCCATCTTTGTTTTCCAAACCTGTTTGGGAAAAGACGGGTTAGGAAAATTAAACAATCCCTTTACTATAGACCCTTATAGGTGCTTTGATATGTTAATTTGAATTGTGCATTTCCAAAAGGGAAAGATAGCGCATTTCCAAACATATTTAACTTTTGAAACTTTTTTTGGCCCTACAGATTTGACATTCTTCAGAAAAGAATTTGGGAAATAGCCTAACCACTAACACTAACTCTTTATGTCTTACATTACTCATGTTATACACTCCAGCTTCTCTTTCTTCTATTCTTATTAAATGCTATTCTAGGACCACTGTGGGATGTACCTTTTGTAGATTTAAAGTGCTATTCCAGAACTTTGCTAAATGACTCTGCTTTTAATGACATTAAACATATGCTGTCACCTAACATTGCCAAGTATTCTGAAGATAATTTCAAGACAGAATGTATAGAAAAACTTAATCTTAAACATAGCCTGTGAATGCTGTAGCTAACTCAAGTAGATAGAGATAGGCACATTTACTAAGCTTTATAGAAATAGTCAGCCTTGAAATTAAAGGGGAAAAGACTGGAGCACAATGTCATTGTTTGTATCTTCTTGAATGAAATAGTAATGCAAAGATCAGGTGACTGATGAATACCAAGGTAATACATGAGAAAATATTTGATGCTAATGAAAAACAAAGTAATAATCATAACTATCATGTATAAAGAACTCTGCATATCAAACATTATGCTATATGTTTATAGTGGAAATCTGTGGTTGATTCCATAGTATCTGTTCTCCTTTTCTGGAGAACCCTTGATACAGGTTTGAGAGTTTCTGTGAATTCAAGTTTGGGAAAAATATACCAAGATAAGTAAATGATTACATTCTATATGTCTAAACCCTGGATTGTTTTAGAGGTAGCCCTATGACTTAAGATAGTTTAATCATACTGAATTCCAGGATTCCTTCTGGGAATGCCTGAATAAAAGTGATCTCTTTGTCCTAGACTATGTATTATACAGATGTGAAGCTGTGGAACAAATATAGCTATTTTTCTTCCATAAATGGATAAAGCCAACACACAGTGGAAACCAGAACTTAGAGAAACATAGCCAATCTGTGATCAAATCATGCCTAAAGCTTATACCACCTTTAGATTTTTTTCAATAAAGTATGTTGTATTTATTATGTATTACTATATGACAAATTACCCTAAAATTTATTGGCTTAAAATAACAATAAATATTTATTGTCTCTTACATTCTATTGGTCAGCAATTCAGATAGGACACTGTAGAATGGCTTATTTCTGCTCTGTCATTAGAGGTCATCAACTGAAATACTTGAAGGCTTGAAGGCTGTGTGTTGGAGTCATCTGAAGCTCATTCATCATACATTTGGAAACCAATACTGGCTGTCAGCTGGAGCTATGGCAAGAACACCTACACATGGCCTCTCCATGTGGGATGGGCTTCCTCCTACAATAGAAGCTAGTTACCGAAGGAAAGGAAAGCACAGAGGAGAGAAAGACAGACAGACAGACAGACAGACAGACACACACACACACACACACACACACACACACACACACGCGCGCGCACACACACAAGCTATGTTGCCTTTTATGATCTAACTTAAAATGCAGGAAGGCTTGTCTCTGCTTCATTCTACCAGTTGAGTCTCCTATAGCTGTAGCTGTGTGCCCCCTTTTAGGGAGAGGGAACATAATCCTGTACCTCTCTATGGAAGTGTGTTAATATCACATTATAAAAAGAGCATTTGAGGGCCAGCCGAGTGGCTCAGTTGGTTAAGAGCTCGCTCATGAGTTTGAGCTCTGAGCAACAGCGGTTTGAGTCCCGGCCTGAGCTGAGCAGCTGCTGAGCTGCCAACAGGTGGCAGGATGGCTCAGCTAAAAAGAAAAACAAACAAACAAACAAAAAGAGCATTTGATGTAGATCATGTTTCATTGCTGCCAACTTCGGAAAAAATAATCTACTATACAAGCCATGAATATACATTATTGTGTAAGCCAGTTTGAGTTAAATTATTTTTTTTTTGCAAAATACCCAACTCATATCATACATATGTTATTTAATTTAATGCAAATAACATCTATAGAAAGTACCTTTAGTACCTGTATCAGTCAGGGTTCTCCAGAGAAACAGAACTAATGAGATAATAAGATAAATGAGAAGGGGGGAAGGAGGAGGGGGGAGAGAGATAGAGAGAGAGAGAGAGAGAGAGAGAGAGAGAGAGAGAGAGAGAGAGAGATATTTTAAGAAATTGGCTCATGGGACTGTGGGATTGACAAGTCCAACATTGGTAGAGTAGGGAAACAGACTAGAAACTCAGGCAAAAGTGGTGCTATAGTCTTTAGTTTAAAATCTATAGGGCAGGCCAGCAGGCTGAAGACTCAGGCAGGATTTCTACTTACAATCTTAAGTCAGAATGCCTTCTTTTCTGGGAAACTTGGCTATTGCTTCAAGATTGATTGAATGAGGCTCATCCACATTATCAAGGGTGATCTGCTTACCTTAAAGTCAACTGATTATTATACATATTAATGCCATCTATAAACTATCTTCACAGAAACACCTAAACTAGTGCTTAACCAAATAACTGGATACCATAGCCTAGCCAAGTTCACAGATAAAATTTAACCATTAAGTCACCCCTGTCAACCTGGCATCCAGACACATCTCCTTAAACCATATTTAATATCCAAATAAAAACAGTATCAAAGTTATACTTCCTTCTCACATGATATATCTATCCTGTGTACAACATTAACCCTTTCCCAGATGGGGATGCAAAATTGTTGGGTGGTATTCACTCTTCTTGGTACCCTATAACTTAAATATTATGATATAAAGCTAATACATCTTATGTTGTGTTATAAAAGGATAAAAGAGGGAAGAAAACAAATACATTTGCTTAATAACACATGCACAAACATATTCATAACCAAATGAGGAAGAAATACAGTGACAGTCCTTATTTCTGCAACTGGCAGTGTAGCCCTGTTATTTATAACAACTTTCTTCTCCTATTTTATATTCCCTTTTCCCTTAGCAAGTACTTGGGCTGCTTTTAAGTCTTTGTCTAATGGGATAACCCAGACCTTCACTGTTGGGTGGGTCTGTGCCATTAGTAGCCCTGCCTGAAATGGGTTGTTGTAGTTTTCCTTTAACTTGAATCCCCAAGGCATGGCAGTACTAAAAAAAGCCCTAAGGGATCTTTCCAGACATACTCATCCTTTCCTACATTGTGTAGTGGCAGACTGATTTACCTTTGGTAATCAGGATCAATTATCCCAGCCAGCACAGTAAGTCCTTTCTTTATCTGTTGATTCAGAGGCACGAGGAATCCAAAGAGACTAGCTGGCAGTCTCAACCTCCATTTCAATGGGCTTGTTGTGTCTCCTGGTAGAAGTACTTCTCTCTTTGAAACTAACACCTCTAGGCCAGGAGAGCACAAGGTCATGGGGTCAAAAAGCAAAAGGTTTGCTGATGAATCACTAGGGTGAATTGTACCTTTCCCAATTTCACCCCTTGGATCCTGAATGTGAATTCTGGCTATGGGGAAGACAGTATCACATATTGATGCTGATTTAAAGCAAAAACAGCATCCATTTTGAAGCTATCTTAAGATTGGGAATCAGATCTCTTCAGAACCTTTTTCAAGGTTCCTCATCTAATAAATAAGAGAGACAGGATTTGAAATCAAGCTCTCTAAAATCAAGTTCTGCTCCATAATAATTTAATGTGGTTTGTTAAGTTTGAGAGTCTTGAAAAGGCTTTCAGCATTGTGACTCCACTTGGATTTAACTCTGCTTACTCAACGAACTGCTTGACAGTTTGAGAAGTTTTCCATTTACCTCTTTAGATCCACTCTCCACCCTTCTCTACTCAACTCCATACTCTGTACTCTAAACACTCACTTTAGGGGCTGCATCATAGGGGCTTGCCCTCTGGCTCTGGTTGTATAAGGTATATACAGACAGAGGTAAAGGTGGGAGAAAACGTAAGCCAGGGTATTCATTCTTCAGCTCGTTCATTGATACTCTGCAATGTGTGAGTGGCTATTTTTCTTTGACATTTCCTGAGCTGGAGCTCTCATTGAGTCCTACTAACTTCTTTCTTTTCCCTTTACCGCAACTTCTAAGGTTAACTCTAAGCCCCTAATATGACACCATTCCCTGGGGGACCAGCCAAGCACAATGGACATCTTCTGTCATTGACAATTGTTTTTTTCATCAGAGGAGCAGATACAACAAAGCTATGCCTTCACTGCCTGTGATGATTTTGCCAGCTTCACCATCTGTGAGTGCATGCACTGCCTTCTCCTTTACCATGGAATCCCACACAACATGACCTCTGGCAAAGCAACTTATTTTATGTTGAAATAATTGTAAAAATGACCTCATGTCCACTTTACCATATGCCTTATTACTAAGAAATGGCTGACTTGAAAAAAAAAATAGTGGAATGTCCATCTGAAAGCTCATTTGATAATATCTCTGAGATACCATCCTGTGAACTTTCTGAGACTTATACTCCTTTAGGATGCAGTATAAATGGTTAATAAGTAGCCCCGTATAGGGCACTGCCATACCTTTAGTCAAAAGTAAAATAACCTGTAAGTAAAAGATGGCGATAGGTTGACCTCTTATTTTCATTACATCAAATAATTCACTTAAGAAATGTATGCTTCTGGTACTGAAACATGAAGCTTGGTGAATTTGGTGTTCATTGTGCTTAAAAGAATCATTGTTCTGCTATGGAACACAGCTACAGTTATCTTAAATGAGATCTGAGACTGGAAGCTGGTTATTTTGTGCTCCTGAATACACCAACAGAGATAGAGGAAGAAATCATCCTACTGACTGAGTGATTAATCTCAATTACGTAGTGGAAATTGGTTCGTGCTTGCCTATGAGGGCAAGGAAGACTATGGCTGGAACTTAGGGATTCACTGGGCACCTCTTACTACTCCCTTACCCAATAGTCCTGGTCAATATAAAACACTCTATGACAGTTTAAATTAGTAAGAATTCACATCGTGGGATTTGTGTCACTCAGACACAAAATCCTCAGTCAAGGTGCTGATGGATAACAAGGAGATTATGCTACTTTATATGAAGCACACTAGTGATGGTTAATGATTTATACTTCTGGGGCAAAGTATGAGTGAATTATCATCACCCCATCCCTGTGTAGGGACACAAGATTTTCATTCAGACAAAGCATCAAGAATGGATATTGAGAGACAAAAGGGATAGTCTGCAATGGACACATTGCCCAACAAATTCAGCCTCTATTCTTCTTTGCCTATCTTTGCTCTGGGATTCTCCCTTTCTTGTAGCTTCTGGTTGGGTTTAGTTGGTGGAAGTCACCAAGAGAAAAGAGGGCAGGAAGAGAGATACCATCAGAGGCTGTTTCCTCTTCCATAGGCCACAGCTTTTGTCAGGCTGCCCCCTTTCTGTGTTTTGATAACCGCTGCCACCCCTCGTCTTTCAGCTCCAGGGGTGGTAATATCTTCCTGCTGTCACAAGCCCCAGGACACTTCACCATTCTTGTTAGTTTCCTTTAATTCCACAAATGTAAACAGTGTCTTCATTAAACTCTCTCCAATCCCTCGTTTGAGAATGTCATCTGTTTCCGACAGGAGTATCATTCTAGGAAGTGACCTGCTATATTCTAAAAAGGCTTATCCTTATATTTAAACTACCAAACTTTATTCCCTATGCCCACACCTAAAGGTGATATAATTATATAAATGTGGTGAGGTGATTTCTACCCTAATATTCTAGAGTCTAACTAGCTCTGCAAAAGATGAAAATTGGTTACAGATAGTATTGTCACTACTTCAGGGATTAAAAGTTTATAGCCCCTCTCAAATTTGCTTTGGTTTCAAAGACCAGCAAGCAGTCAAAAGAACTGCAATTCAAAATGAAAGTTCAATTGAAAGGGGACCTTAGATCATCATGTTTATCAATTAGAAGGAAAAGAAGTATGAATTTGTAATTCAGAAACAACCAGATACTCAAAATTTGTAACTTTTAATCCAAAACAACAAAACATTTCTAAAATAAGTAGCAACTTCAATCAATAACAGACTAGGGGAAGTTGAAAAATTGCTACCAATTTAAAGCTAATAAAAGAAATCTTTCAGAGAAAATTAATTGCAGGGCTGCAGTTTAATGTTCTAAGAAAACACTGTGTAGAACATCATGCTGGGATGCAGTGCACCACACGGGAGCCCCCATGCCTCTGTCTACTCTGCAACTGCTAACAGAGTGGTATCAGCATAGAGGACATAGATGAAACTACATAAAAGGGTCTCTTTCAAAATATATTCAGGGTTTTAAGTACTACTTCTTTCTGAACACAGGAGTGCCTTAATCTTAGTGAGTGCCCCACTTTGCCCTAACTCCCACTCCAAGCTAAAACAGTAGAGAAACCATGAGGATTCTCACTAACTGCATTACATAATAAGTTTTTGGACATCCAATTCTATAGATGATATGAAATGAGCACTGATGTTGTGTTGAAGCATTTCTGAAAGAAATTAAGGAAGGAGCAGATAGGATCGACACTCCTCTTTCAGATAATCAAATGGAAAACACAATTTATTGTTTAGTTGTTTTTTTTTTAAATCAAGCACTTATTGTCTAGCTGAAGCTGAACCGTATTGACAGCTTATATCTATTTAAATAACAAGAGCCCCTCTATGTAAGTTCTTTAGGAAAGAGTCAAGGAAAGGCCATGCATGGAACCAGGGATATTCACATATGATAGAATAGGTTTGAACTTCCTCAAGTTTATGCCATGCTGAAAATTAAGCATCATAAGTGATAGGTTACCAATCTGAAGGTGTAAAGGTTTACACCTGATCATTTTCACTACTCTTGTTTACAGCAGACTCATGAATCTAAAATATGGAAGCTAATTCATAGTAGAAGGTTCAGTCCCAGGTCCTACCCTCTCTCTCTACTTTCTACAACATTATTTTCTCAGCAAACATACCTAAGGAGACCATCAACAGCAGCCTTTAAGAGGGACACTTTGACACACATACAAAAAAAACAAGAGTGGGGATTCCACAATGAGAGTTTGACGGGCCTATCCCTTTCATTTGATGATGAAATGAGTTTGTCTTACAGATACCATGCTGTAATTACAGAAGCAATATATGAGTTCGAGAGAAATTATATCTAGTCATATGTGGATTTTTTTCACACTTTTTTATCTATTCTGATTTTTTTAATAAAAAGGGAAAATCTCTTGAGATACTTAAGGGAATTTTCTGAAATGTATTCCTGATAATTTTGATAATTTTTAAGGAATGGAGTCTTTTCTTCACAATTTTCTGTAGTTATTTTCCTATAGTCAGATTTGTACTAATGTGCAAATTTGTAGATCTTTTTCTACTAGAAATTTTCTCTTTTTAGAGACTGATGTCACTGAAATTAGAGAGACATTCTAGAGGAAGTGGATGATATATATTGCTTATGGGGGAAAACTTTATTAGTGTTCCTTCTTATCTCTTTCCAAAGAACCTATAAAAGATGTACAACAAATAAATAATAAGAGCAGTAAAATCAAACCATTTGAGAAATAGTTAACAAGTTAATTTATTAAATAAGTTAATAAGATATCATGACTTCATGGCATACTTTAGTTCCTCAGCCATTTAGAGCTCAATACAAAAAAGCATACAATAGAGTTGAGACTATAAGTCACAATGATATGATTGTGAATAAGCATCAACTCTAGCTGAGCACTTCCACTTCCAAAAACCATTGTTGCTGACATTACATACACTTAGCCTTTCAGCTTGTAAGGATATGATAGAAAATGGAAAGTAATGGAGGAAATGTGTACATGATGCTAACTATAACAACTAAAAAGTTAATCTGTATATATTTTGAAATAACCAAATAGTAGCCAGCATAGAGACAGAGACAAAATTCTGCACATGGACTTCCAAAATTTTCATCAAATTACATAATTTGGGAACAACACCTTGTTTGTTGGTTTTATTGTAAATGGCCTGTTATTTATACAATATTTTTACTTTTATAGATGAGGAAATTGAATGCCAGTGATGTTATGTTAGTATTTTATCTACCTATCTATGTACCTAACCAGCTCCCTAAATCAGTTATAGTACTCACTATATTTACAGGATAAAAACAAACCCATTACTCAGATGAAGAATAATTTATTATTAATTAATTAATTAAATTTAGGTATTTTAATATTTGGACTAGCCAGGAACATCTCCTAGTCATCTTCATGAAGGAAGAGGCAATGCTAAGAATCTTAGAAAGGGTAAGTGATTTGCATAAGGTCACACATCCAGTAAAAACTATGCTCAGTGTTCTTCACTATTGATGTAAGTATGGGTAGAGCCTTCAATACTTTAAGAAGATTAGAATATCAAATCTTTGGACTGTGCCAGTAAATAAAATAAAAATTACATGAAATGAAACAAAGACCATTCTTTTGGTGAACTCTAAATATTATTACAGATAACTACAAGTCGAGCCTGCATATATGATGTGGCCCAGTGGTTTGAAAAGAAACAACTTTTAAATAGTTTGAAGGCCAAGTCTTATCTTAACCAGCTGAAATAATGTCCACAGTCATTAAAATTAGAATTAAAGCATTTCCTCATTTTTCCTTCCATTGGTACTTTATTCCTGCACCAAAAAGGGGTAACTTTGTTTCAACAAAACACTCAAGCTCCTCAACAAATAGGTTGACTTTTGGATTAAATTTCAATTGTGTATATCATAAAATTCTTTAAATTCTATATAATTTCTCAAGTGTACTATGAATACCTGTATGTACCGAACATATTGGAAAAAAAAACTTAAACTATGAAGTACAGCTATATATTTACATATTCTGGACCATTTTGAATAAATTTATCAGAATTCTGTGGTGAGAAAATGAGAACAAATCGTAGCCAACAATAGTAAAATATGCTTGGGCTTTGATTGATTAGGTCAGTCATACACAAGAGAGGCTTTCCTTCAATGTTCACTATGAAAGCATTAATAAAAAAATAACACAGGAAGGGTCAGCTCTAGACTGCTGGAAAAATATAAAGAAAACATAGGTAATTCTTCTACAGGTATTGTCCATCACCATTATTCATCCGTTTCTTCCAGGGCTGTCGTCGCTCGGGGGTTGCAGGGGAGCTTTTGGTGGTGAGATGCGCAGTGTAAAAAAGGTATGCAGATCCCACACGAGGAGGAACCAGCATCTTTAATCAGCAATAGCAACCATTACATTGAGGTTTGGGGGAGGAGAGCACACGGAAATGTCCATGCTCCCTCCCCCAAATGCAGTCACGCTTACAAAAAGAGCTTATGTAACCGGAGCCCGGTGCCTGCACAGCAGGCTCCGGAGTCAAGGTTTGTATGTCCCAGGTCAGGGTCCGTATTTCGGCCTGCACCCATTTTGTACAACCCCGGCCCTGCGCCCAGGGCAGTCGCTTGTGCGCGCCTGAACCTGCCCAGGCCCTGTCAAGGGCCATCATGACATATACGTCCACCCCTTCTGTTTGGCAATGTTCTTTGTAGTTTATGTGTCCTTCAAAAGGCCTGCATTCACACTTGATGGAACAAATGTTGCATATACTAACTATATAAATCCAGTGATTTAAAATTTCTTGTGATTCTCTTCCTCCTCGACTGTACTTCTTTCTTCCTTTTCTACCCAATACCTTCCAATGCATTGCTTATCAAACTTTAGTGTACATCAGAATCCCCAGGAAAGCTTGTCAGACACAGACTTCAGGGCCCTACCTAGAAATTATGATTTATAAGGTCTGGGGTGAGTGTCAAGAAATTGCATTTTCTGTAAGTGATATTGATGCTGCCAGTTCACCAACCATAGCTTAAGTAGCACTGATCCAGCAACTTACTAATTTAAGTGTGCTCTGCAGTACCTTCACCTCGAAGTTTGTTACCAATGCACAATCTTGGGCCCCACTACAGATCTATAGAATGCTTTCCTCAAACAGTACCTGAGGTAAAACTACACCCCTATCAGGTGAAATCTGGCATTACTAGAGAATATACTGCAAAGGCCCTGTAAGTACCTAGGACTTGTGCTCATTTGTTTGCCTCTGGGTTAGGCCTCTGTTGTCAAATACAGCTCTTGGGTGCTTGTGCTAGTTTTCAAAATTAGTCAGAACACTTGTAGCTCCTCCCATCAAGAAGTGGAGTCCATTTCTTCATTTCTGGCCATGTGATTGGTTTAAATCCATAGAATGCACAAGAATTGGCACTGCAAAAATTACAAACCAAGGCATCAAGAAGCCTTGAAGCTTCTTCTCTCACTCTCCTAGGCACCTCTGACACTGGTATCATGTAGAGGAGCTGAAGCTAAAGTCTGCAGGATGTTGTGGGACATGTGGCCTGCTGTTGCCTCAATCAACAAAGTGATAACCTGCAGACAGAGCTACTTGACAGGCAGTTGACTTCAGATGCATGAGTGAATCCAGCCAAGATTAACAGAAGAACCACCTAGCTGAATCCAGCCCATATAGCTAAGACCTAAAATTATGGACTAAATAAATGGTTGTTGATTTTTAGCATTAAGGTTTAAAGAGGTTTATACTTTGTACAGTGATTTAAAGGAGAAAATGAAGCGTTTATGAAAATGTGACTTCTTTTATAAAAATAATATAATTTAAGCATTTTACAAAAATAACTTTTTACTTTAAAAAAGACACTGATGCATGCTTCTTCTTGGTAACTTCCTTTGACTCCTCTAAAGACTAATTAAATGAATATTATGATAGAGCAAGCTCTGAGGTTTCTGAGGTTTCTCCTATTTTAACTGCTTAGCTTTATTTTTCTCCACTAGTCCAGAAATAATCACTGACAATAGTTTAAAAACCAAATTGCAATTCTTCTAACAAATAAAGTGACAACCCTTCCCCTCACCCCCCAAAAAATACTTCTTACTACTATAGATCATATAAAGGAAAAAATATTGACTTTCAATATATTCTTCAAGGCTATAGCAGAACTAGTTTTGGTATCTCAGGAAATCAAAGTCCATGGCCCAGAGACAGCCTCAGGGGTGGCTGACCTACAAGCACTTACACTTCTCTTTCCTTGGGTCTCTTTAGTAGCAAGGGCTGTGATGTCTCACTCACATATTCAGATTGGTTTAAGAAATTTAGCATCAGTACTAGATATGATTCTTTTATAAGACAGTACTAAGACTAAAACTATACCAATTTTTCTCAAACTCTTTGTATTAGCAAAATTACTACCAACATTCTAATAAATGTTTTTTCAATTAGAAAAGCTAATATTTGAGTTAATTTAGTAATACAAACAGGTGGAAATAACTAGAAATAATTCTAAATAATAGTAATAATGGAAAATTAACCTGAGAAAATTTTAAAAAAATATAAAGCTACTAAAATTAAATCAATAAAAAAACTTGCACAAGAATAGACAGTTTAATATTTAAAAAATAAGACTTGAAAATTGGCCCCATTCTATATATGTGAATTGAACATATATATGATAAAGGATACATCATAAATTAGTAAATTCTATGACATGTAAAAATATTATGAAGCTGTATTTATATAGCAATATAGTATTAATGCTTGAAGAGACAACAATGGACATGAGCATAGTTCAGAAAAAGATCCAATTCAGTATATGTTAATGAAACCTGGTATTTTGCATAAGTAAATAAAAGATGATTTAGTTATTAAGCAGTGTTTGGACAATTGGGTAGACATCTGAAAAATATAAGTTATTCTTATTCATGTTTTAAACATAAAATATGTTCAGATGATCAAAGTTTAAATATTAAAAGAAAAAAGTTAAGTATATAAAGAAAAACTGGAGGAATTGTTTTTATTAGTTGATCAGAAAAGACCTGAATTATGACAATAAAATCAGGAGCCACTAAAGAAAAATATGATATAATAAACTACACACACACACACACATTGTATCTGCTTGGCAAAACATATCATAAATAAAATCCAAAGGGAAAAGAGAAAACCTTGAAACATATAAAACAGACATTTTCTCACAGAAAAAGAAGAGTAAAAAGAGTCTTAAGTATATATAAAGATGTTAAAATCTCATTATTGAAATAGAAGATACTGTGAAAAACAGTATGTAAAATTTTTAGAGGATTGCTTTCTGAGATGGTAGGATTCTGCAATAGTTGCTTGTGTAATCTGGAGAAAGTATTTTTTTTAAGGAAAGTGCAAAATTCATGCACAAATCGAGTCATTTTGTGTTGGTGTTTATTACTAGAGAAACTTTAGCCACTATATTCAGCATGCTACATCCACTACATGAAATAAACCCTCCTGTTTGTACATCTGGAAGTAAGTGTATTTTTGTGAATCCCTTTACATAAGCTCTTTTTTTGAGTCTGGGGGAAAGGAAAAAATGAAGGAGCTTATGAAAATGAGACTTTTTTTAAAAAAATAACATAATTTAAGCATTTTGCAAAACTAAATATTTTATTATGAGAATAACTCGTATTAAAGTAAGAACTTATGAATACCATGGTATTAACTGTTTTAACAGTTATTCTTTTTTTTTTTTTTTGCTAACCAACCTGTAGAAGACTCTAGACTCTGTTCCTCAGTAATTAATAAGCAAATGAATGATACTTAGGTGAACTAAAATTATTTTTTCATTTAAATAAAAATAAATATAGGTTCTTAGTACTATACTGTGTAAACTTTAATATTTCATTTTATCTGTTCACAATAATATTTTAATTTTTACTTCAGGTATTTCTACATGCACATTTTTAAATTTTAAATGTGGACAAACACAATAGTTAATTATAAATAATAAGGATTGAAAGCTCAAAAAAAATTATAATTTTTGACCAATTTTACTTTCAGGACTTTATCTCAAGTACATATTTTAAAATACCACTGAGGTTTTATATATTAGAGCTTGGGAAATTATAGCCTATGGGCTAAATACACCCAAGCTTAGATGATACTAATAACTCAATATACCTTATATCTTGAGAAAATGGGTATATTTTGAGTTTTTAATGTTTGCACAAATTTTTAACTAGCACATTGATGAAAATTTCTAATGAAGTTATAAAACATACTATTACTGACAGGATTTTTCTGTAAAAAATCTGAGGACTTTGGTAACTTTTACATAATTAATGATATTTTCCTGGGGTCATTTCATTTTGAAAAAAAATGAATAATGAATTGTAACCTATTGCTATATGTTTACATTTATCTTTTAGAATCACAGCTACTGAAAATGCAACTATTGAGCAATATCCGGTCAAGATGGTAGAGTAAGTAAATGCTGTGCTAGCCTCCTCTCATGACTGCACCAGAATTACAACTAAACTACAGAACAATCATCGTTGAGAATTGCCTGAAGCTTACCTGAACAGAAGTTCTACAACTAAGGACATACAGAAAAAAACACATCCAGACTGGTAGAAGGGGTGGAGATGTGGTGTAGCAATTAAAATTTGAGAGGGATATCTTGGCTGCAGAGGTCCCCTTCAAAGAGCAAGGCATTCCAGCACCATTCCAGGCTCCACAGCCCAGGTTTCAGTGTCAGGAAGTGAGGTTCCCAAACATTCTGGCTGTGAAAACCAGTGGAAATTGTGGCTGAGTGAGGCAAGGGCCCCTGGAGTCCAAGTGCTCTTTATAAAGGGCCCATGCATGGACTTACACACTGATGAACTCACTTTCAGTGAGCTCCCGTCATGGAGCAGCAGCTTGAAAGGTGTCAGAGACAAACAAGGGAAAACTGAATTGTCTGGCTTTAAAGCAAAGGCTTGGGGGCAGCTTTCTCCCAGACAAATGCAGAAGCCATTGTTACTTTGTTGAACTTTCCTGACAGCTGATGCAGGCAGGCGCCATATCTGAGTCTCCATCAACCTTGCTAACACCATTTCCCCTACCCTGATGATTCCGAGACCCCACCTCACCCAAATAGCAGGCCCACCCAAGCCACTAACACTAGCTTTTCTATACAAAAGGCCTGTCTTGGCTCATACTTCATACTTTCCTAAAATCTATCAAATGTTCACAATCCCCGAACAAGCAGTATCTGACCTCAGCATGCCCCATATCTGTTGCTAAGCAGCCCCAAGTCTAACACTAGCAGCAGCCGTCCTCAGTTCCCAGGCACCTCCAAACAAAGCACAGGTGACACCCATCTGTGGATCACTTTGTGGCTCATGCCAGGTGGCCCCAAGCAGGACACAGGTGGAGGCTGAACATGACCTGTAGTGAAGGCCCTTCCCAGAAGGCTCCAGGGCCAAGGCATGCCCATTGGCCAGCTTTCGATCATGCAGGAGCACCACCAGGCTACCTCCACAGAGGATAAACTCAACGGGCAGACTGGGCAGGCACCAGAGCCCAGCTAAAGTGAATGTTGCTCTGTAGGGTCTGCCCCTGCACAACAGCTCCTCCACTGTAGTCATAGCCAGTCCTCACAACCAATCAGCCCGAGGGACAGTCCTTCCCACTGATGTGCAAACAGCAACCCAGCCTCCACTACAACAGAAGGGTACCCCCAACCCACACAAGGGACATACCTCTAGCACCCAGCTCAGGTGACTGAGGAGACTGTGCCACTGGGACCCACAGGACACGTATGAAGTAAGGCCATTCTATTAAGACCAGGAGGGAAAGCAGCCATACCTAATATATAGAAACAAACAGGGAGGCAGCCAAAATGGGGAGACAAAGAAACATGTCCCAACTTAAAGAACAAAACAAAACTCCAGAAAAATGGAGACAATCTACCAGATGCAGAGTTCTAACACTGTTTATAAGGATGCTCAATGATCTCAGGCAGAACTTCAACAAAAAGATAGAAAACATAAAAATAGAGTTAAAAAAACACACACATAAAAATGGAGGTTAAAAAAACACATAAAAAAGAACTAGTCAGAAATGAAGAATACAATAACTGAAATAAAGACTATATTAAAGGAAATCAACAACAGATTAGAGGATTGAATCAGCAATTTAGAAGACAAGGTAACATAAAACACCAGTCAGAAGAGAGAAACAAAGCAAAAAAAAAAACAGCAACCATACCAGTATTTGCATCATTGGGGTACCAGAAGGATAAGAGAGAGAGCAAGGAATTAAAAACCTATTTGAAGAAATAATGGTGAAAAACTTCCCTAACCTGGTGAAGGAAATAGACACACAAGACCAGGAAGTGCAGAATCCCAAACAAGATCAGCCCAAAGAGGCCCACACCAAAATACATAATTAAAATGCAAAAGGTTAAAGACAAATAGAGACTCTTAAAAGCAGCAAGAGAAAAGCAGTTACCTACATGGAAGCTCCCATAAGGCTCAATAGAAACTTTGCAGGCCAGAAGGGATTGGCACAAAATATTCAAAGTGATGAAAAGCAAGGACATACAACCAAAATTACTTTACCTAGCAAAGCTATCATTTAAAATTGAAAGAGATATAAAGAACCTCTCAGACAAGAAAAAACTTAAGGAGTTCATAACCACCAAACTTGTATTATAAGAAATGTTAAAGGGATCTCTTTAAGAAGAGAAGAAAAAAAAGATAAAAATATGAATAAAATGGCAATAACTACATCTATCAACAATTACTTTAAATGTGAATGGATTAAATGCTCTAATCAAAAGACATAGGGTAGCCAAATGGATAAGAAAACGAGACCCTTATATATGCTGCATAGAAGAGACTTACTTCAGATAGAAAGACACACACAGACAAAGTAAAGGGATGGAAAAAGATGTTTCATGATAATGAAGAAATAACAAAAATAACACAAAAATAAAGCTGGAGTAGTAATATTTATACCAGACAAAATAGACTTTAAAACAAAGGCCATTACAAGAGATAAAGAAAGACCCAGTGATTTCATTTCTGGGTATTTATGTAAAGATATCCAAAACACTACTTCAAAGGGACATGTGCATACATATGTTCATTGCAGTATTATTTACAATACCCAAGATATGTAAGCAACCTGGGTGTCTATCAGTGGATGAATGAATAAAGAAGTGGTACATATATACAATGGAATACTACTGAGCCGTAAAAAAAAAATGAAATCCTGACATTTGCAATAACATGGATACCTGAAGCATATTGCGATGGGTGTGGTAAGTCAGACAGAGAGAGAAAAATGCCATACGATTTCACTTTATGTAGAATCTAAGGAACAAAATAAATGAACTAACAGAACAGAAACAGACTCATAGACAAAGAGAAAATTTTGAGCATTGCCAGATGAGAGGGGGTAAAAGGATGGGTGAAAAAGGGAAAGAGATTAAGAAGTACAAATTGGTAGTTACAAAACAGACATGTGGAAGGAAAGGATAGCATAAGGAATATAGTCAGTGGTATTGTAATAAATATGCATGGTTTCAGATGAGTACTAAGTTTATCGGGGTGGTCACTTTGTAAGTTATATAAATGTCTAATCACCATGTTATACACCTGAAACTAATATAATATTATATGTCAACTGTAATTGAAAAATAAAAGAAGTATTAATGAGAGAAAATGCAACTATTGAAAAACCATTGGAACGGTGTATAACTACATTATATTTTCAAGGTCAGCCCATTTACCCAGAATGAACTGTTGTTAAACATGAAAAATGTCAGCGATCATTAACTGAAACCATGATGTAATTCTTAAAATGTTTAATGACTACATCATCTTACAAATAACTATGTTGAAAATATAAAAGTAATCTCCTAGTAAAACCTCTAAGAAATAGCTCAAATGCCTCTATTCTCCCATTTTTATTTGGGCAAGTTTTGGCAAATCTCTTCTAGGAACATCTGGGAGGATAAAAAAGATGACACAGCTTTCCAAGGAACAAGCTAGACCAGCTGTCTTGCCAAATGTCAGTGTATGAGGGTGAGGAGAACTGTTATTTTGATTTATGGAGGCTAAGCAGTGGGATAAGCAGTGAATACCTCCATCACAGAACACCACTATATGTTGAAGTTTAAAAGTTATCTTCATAGTTATACAAACGACTTAAAAGTGCAAATAAATGATATATAACTTTCCCATGTGGACATTTTTGCTAAAACTAGCATCGTCATTAAAATATTAAACAACATATGGCGGGCCTAAATATCAGTTTCAGCATTTACGCCAGTATACATTTTTTCAGAATCCACAAATAAAATGATACCATCTTCAGAATGGATTTTTCAATATGGCACTTTATGAAGACGAAAAAAAACCACTTTCTTTTTTTCTATTTTTCAGGTTGTTGATGGTGTTACTGTCAGACATGTGCTTTCACTAAGTAGACATATGTCCAGACTGAACACTACTGCTGACAGGAGAAATTTTCAGCAGGCTCTCAAAGTCCCACAGTATACTTCTTGGGAACATACATTCAATTCCGACTTACAGAAGGCATAGGTGAAATTCTCTAAGACATGCAGCTGTTTACCACTTGGTAGGGAACAGCTAGACTCCAGCCTAGACTCAACAAACAAATTTGTGAAGCAGTTTGGTATAAGCATACAACTTAGTAATGATCTAACAGGAAATACATGCTCAGAACACACTGTATGTAGTGGGTTTGGGGATATCCTCACCGACTACTTAAAAAAAAATAAAGACAGCAGGAATGAGAAAAACTTTTCAATAGTTGAAAATGCACATAAGGGATTCTCAATTTTTTTTTAGCAACTGTAATAATAAATGTATTTTCCCCATGAAGTATTGACACTGAAAGAGAAATGTCATTGCTTCCTGCAGGTCCACCTCATGTCCTGTGTTTTCCTAGAAGAAAGGAGGCAAATATCAAACAAAATACACTGTCACCCTGGTGACTGAAATGCTGTAAAAATGATTTTAAAACCAAGTGTGCCGTATGTGGCCTGGAAAATTCCCACACATTGCACATTCTTTCAGGAAATTACAAGCCTTGCCTTTCGATAGAATATTTAAATCCAATAAAAGAAAATAATATGTTTCTAGGCGTATTGCTTTAGTGTAGTATGTCCCAAACTTCACTGTGCATAAGAATCACATGGGAATATCCTTTTTTTTTTTTAGAATTACATTTCTTTTATGAATTACATTTCTTTTATTCCTATGAGTAGACATTTTCCCCTTGTTCATTTACAAGTTATGTTTCCATATTTGTGAATTGTCTATTTTTGTATTTCTGTCTTTTTTTATTATTAAAGTTAATTGGGGTGACAATGGTTAGTAAAATCACATAGGTTTCAAGTGTACAATTCTGTAATACATCATCTCTATATCACATTGTGTGTTCACCACCCAGAGTCGGTTGTCCTTCTATCACCATATATTTGATCCTGTTTACCCTCATCTAACCCCCTCCCCCATTTTCACTGATATGTGGGATATAAAACTGAAAGCAACTAAGGAACAAGACAAATAAACAAAGAAACAAAACTGATAGGCATAGACAATAGTTCAGTGGTTGCTGGAGGGTAAGTGGGGAGGGAATATCTTTAAAATGCAGAGGCTCATTCAGTCGTTTTAGGGTGGGGCCCAAGACTGAATTTCAGACAAACTCTCATGATGTTGATGCTGCTGTTCTGCAGATGCACTCTGAATAGCAAGGCTTTAGAGCATTCTCCACTGACAGCGGAACACTGTCCAATCTATAATCTATTTGGGCAGCAGCATTCTATTAGTATTGGTGAGGTTCTGTTTTCAAGAAAAATAATGTTAGAAAATAGAGCCTATTCACTTGAAAAGTGTATGCTTCAGAACTGAAAGTTGGATAAGGAGCATGAGGACTAAGGTTGAATCTTAGCACTAGAAGGACTGGAGGTGAAAGCTTCGGCTATGAATCCCAAATAGCCACCATCAGTATCCAATCTTTTTTTTTTTTTTTGAAATGATTAAATATAACTTAATCTTCATCTCCCTCTATATTTCGGTACCAATGCTTGAAATTCTTTTAATAATCCACGTATTAGTTTTTTGGAGCTGCCATACAACATACAACAGATGTGTGGCTTAATCAAAAATTTATTTTCTCACAGTTGTGGAAGCTAGAAGTCTAAAATCAAGGTATCAGCAAGGTTGGTTTCTTGTGAGGCCTTTCTCCTTGATCAGGAGATGGCTGTCTTCTGCCTACGTCTTCACGTGGTCTTCCCTTTGTGGTGTCTGTGTCCTCATTTCCTCATCTTATAAGGACATGTATCATATTAGATGAGGGCCCAACCTAATGACCTCACTTTATCTTAATTACCTCTTAAACACCCTACTTCCAAATACAGTCACATTCTAGGTACTGGAGGTTTGAATTTCAACATAGGAATTTAGAAGGAACACAATTTATCCCTTAAGAGTCTATATAATTAAAGGTAACTATAAAGTTATGTAATTGTGTAGAAGTATAAGCACACACGCGCGCGCACGCACGCGCGCGCACACACACACACACACACACACACACACACACACACACTTCTTTATATGGGTACACTGAGTTATGTTGACCAAAACTAATTAAACTAATACTTAAATATAATTAAAAAGTGACATCAGAGTCTTTGTGGTGCCTAAAATTAGGAAGTGGAAGCGTTGATCTATATGATATACAAAGATGAAACTCTGAGGCTTTAGGTGAAATAGACAATGTTCACCCATGTTCTTGTGAATCCCCCTCCCAAACCTCTGAGTCCCAACTCCACGTAATAGCTTATCAGCTCACTTACATTTCCAGAAATAGGACACAGCAATGCATAATACTACTAAGATATTATTTGCCTATTTCTCTGTCTTAATATTTGCTCTGATGCTGCAGAAGCAAGATTGGGTGAAACTGCTGATGCTTAAGCACAAAACAAAGCAGTAGCGCCAAATAGAATTAGCTTTGTAGTCATTACAGTCTGTACTGCTACACACGTGCAGTAAAAATGTCGGTTTTACTTAAGAATGTCCTTCATGAAGCAGTAAAGATTACTAGTTTTATTTCATTCCACCCCTTGAATGCATGGCTTTTTAAAATATCAATCCCTTTTGCTGTACACTGCCCTATGATGGTTGTCTCAAAGAAAAGCTCTTGTGCAATTGTTGGAGTTGCAAGCTGAACTAGCTGTTTTTTTTCATGGAGCAACTATGTTTACTTGAAAGTATCATGGACAGATAAACTATGGTTATTCAGACTTGGGCATTTGGCAGATATTTTCTCAAAAATGAACATAATGAGCCTAACATTTCAAGGAAACAACTGACAGTATTTGTTGGCAAGGACAAAATTTGAGCTTTCAAGCCAAAACCTGTATATTGAGAAATTTATATCTGTCTCTATGAGCTTGATAGCTTCTCAATACAGAAACACTTTTCTAGTGAGATTAACAAATGTTACTATTTAACAATATATAATAAAATGTTTCAACATTTGGAAATCTGCATAATTCAGTGGACCAACAGTTTCCAAATGAAAAATTCATGATATTACAAAATCAAGCATGGTAGGATATGCAAAGATAGTCTAATGATTTTAATGTAACAGAATTGAAAAGTCTATTTGTATGGTTTTAGTTTCCATACTGCAACTAACCTTTAAGAAATGACCACTTGCATAGTGGGGTAGTGTGAAAAAATATCCAAAAATGTTTCAAATGGTTATTAAAATACTCCTTCCTTTTCTAACTATGTATCTTTGTAATGCTGGATTTACTTGGTTTACTGCAATCAAAACAACACATCATAACTGACTGAATGCAGAAGCAGATATGTAAATTCAACAATCCTCTATGAAATCAAATATTAAATAAATTTAAAAGTGTAAAATAATTCCACTCTACTTATTTTGTTTTGCTTGGAAAACATAGTTGTTTTCATAAAAATATTGGGTTGCTGGAAAAGTCATGATGTATTTTGTCTATGTTTTTCAAAGGTCATTTATTTACATAAAGAACAAAGATCAATCAATGATATATTGCCCGTTTTGTTTGATAA